>NW_024512099.1:0-179112 GCF_017590135.1 Pyrgilauda ruficollis
CCGGGACTGCTCTGCCCGCAGCGCTGGGATCAAAAGTGACGCTTGGCTTTTGTGTGGCCTAAGGGGCCGCTTCTTTGACACCTCCATCTCCAAAGCAGATTCAAAAACCCCTTCCTGTGAGTCCTGACCCAGCACCCCGCTATCATCCCCTCTGTGGGTCATAGCCCTCGACTTATCTGCGGATGCCGGTCCGGGTCTGGTGCCAAAGAAGGCCGCCTCGCCGTCTCGGAAGTTCCTGCTGTCACCGGGCCCTTGTCTCTTATTCAACTACATTAAAGAAAACCAAACATCAATGCACTATCATGGCAGCACATCGGCCAAAACCCAACAAATCTACTACTCACCGTTCTCCTAACAATGCCCGCCTCCTTGGGCTGCTCGATTCGCCTGTGCTCTCAGGCTGATGCCGTCGTCGCTGGGTTTGCCTAGGTTAAAGGGAGAGAAGGTGATGTGGCATGGCTGAAACCGGAGTGGACCCCCGCTCCTCCTCCCTGTTCCCCGACTCACCGCGACTCCCCGGACGTTGCCAAAGTCTCCCCGGGTGACTCCTTTAAATCGAAAAGGCAGAGTCATCACCGAGTCCTGTAATAGTTTCCCAGGGCTCACAAGAGTGTGTGACGGGGAGTTATGGGTACTCCAAATGGATCGCCTAAAGCACAAAAACGAGAACGCGTGCTTAGAGTTGCATCAGAAATTGACATCTCCGCAGCAACAACAGCTTCTGTCCACTAGTCACTGCTCACCTTGACCACTTTGCCTTGTCTGCTGCTACAAGTCTTTACTTCCTAAAAATAAAAAGAACAATGCTGTAACACAAAGTCACCATTCACCTGACCTTAAATATTCCCTTTACTCCGTGCTGTTTTCCACACAGTGTCTTCAAAGCTTCTGTTGCTTCGTGTACCCAAAAGCACCTGTAAAAAAACAACCTGATACAAGCTGAAAGAGCCTCTTTGCTGAAATGAGATGAGAGCTCTTACCTGAGCAATGCCCAAGGAGGGAGTGAAGCCCCTCAGCGAAGCCTGGGGTTAATATACCCCTGAAGGGGCCCACCTCTCGTTGCCACAGCGCCCAGGAAAAGGGAGGGGGCAAATCCTACCGGGTATAAAAGCCTCCAGAGCGGCTACAGCTGTTTGCCTCCTCTGACTTCAGTTTGAGGGGATGAAGGACTTGCTGCAGGAGAAAACTCTTCTGAGAAAAACAAACATTTTCCTATCTGCTACAGCACCTTGGACTAAAGTGGCAGACGTGGGTAAGAAACGCAACTCTATGTCCAGGTAGCATGATTAGATAAATTGGGTAATTTGCTGTTAAGTTACGTACTTAGTTCTTGGTGAGTACTAACCAGTGCTTTACATGGAATTAAGTAAGGTGGAGGAGAGTACTAATAATAAGAATGACCTAACTCTCCTTGGGACTTCTAATGAAGGCAATCTACACGTATTGCCACCACAGGCAAGTGTGGCTGGTTTGACAGTACCAAGTGCCTCCTGCAAACTGACATCAGGAACCTGGCCTGGTGAGTTTTGTTTCCCAGGGAAAAGGGCTGGCGTTCGTGTGCAGGGCCCACTGGCCCGGAGTGGCCAGCTGCCTGCTGAAATCCCGAACGTCGCAGGATGCCTCCCAGACGCAAGGTGCCACTTCACTTAGGATTCTACAAGTTGTGAAAGGTGAAAAGCAGTGATTCCATGCACAAACAAGTCAAATGACATGGATATTAATTAACCTTGCATATTAGCTTAGCCCTCAGAGACCTTCATGGCTCTCACTTGCTCCTAGCCAGCTGGAACCACAAATCAGGGAGGGATCAGTGAAGAGTAATTAAATATTCCCACATCTGTTGCCAGTGGTCTGCTACAAACATAAATTTTTACCAAAATCAGCTTGGTGTGCCATCTACCTGGAACTTTTCTGAGTTTTGCCTCCAAGACCCTGAGGCACGCTGTGCCCCGGAGCTGTGGGGTGGGGTGGGAGCTGCACCAGGTACAGGTGAGGAGGGGGATTTGCCAAGGTGCAGTCCTGTGAGCTAAACTGGGCTTTCACTTTTAACTGAGATGTTAATCTGCCACTCAGATCCCACTTCAGACATGAGCTGTCACTACCAACCACAATTTCATGCTCTTTCTCATGCTTCATCCTTGGCAAAAATTAGGAAATTTAAAAGACTCTGCAAACATGACTTGAGGGAGGCAAACCTGTTTTCCATAGTGAAAGTTTGTCTGTTCTCCTTTCTCTGAGCAGGCCCAGGACAGTTTGTCCTGGGCTTTGCAGAGGTGACATCTCTCCAGCAACACCTGGACACACTGTGAGCTGGTCCCTCAGTAACCCTGGCACTGCTCCTCCCCAGCTCACATCAGCACTTCTGCATGTGGGTTTGATTTTGGGGGCTTTTTTTGTTTCTTTGGGTCTTTGTTTTTGTTTTGTTTTGTTTTGTTGTTTTTTTTTTTTGGGGGGGGGTGGGGAGGTATTTTAATGTCCTTTTTTGTTATTGTTGGCTTTTTCCTTTTTTTTTTGTTTTGTTTGTTTGTTTAGGATTTCTGTTTTAATTTATTTTGAGGTTTGGTTTTGGTTGGTTTGGTTTTTTGGGGTTTTTTTGTGCTTTTGTCCATGGCTATTTTAGCATCTCTCACACAGCACTAATTATGACAGCAACACTTCACAGAAGATTATAATATCTTCCAAAGATTTTGGTTACCTCATTTGATTTGGTCTGCTCACTTGCAGCCAGGGTAAAAATATTTCCCACTGTCCCATCTAGGCCCAGCTTCCTCGTCCCAGACTACACAATTCACTCTTATTTCACTCCCCCTGCATATTTCTGTCCATTTCCTTCATCCTCTTAAAAAGCCACAAGCACACAAGCAATTTAGCTTGGGGAAAAAATAAGTGATAATTAGCAATAAAATAGCCAACTGCAGACATGAGATCCACAATGTGTTTGTCATTTAGATTTAATCAAAATGTTAATAGGCATTCAATGTTATTTGAGAATTTCAGATGTATTTAATATGAGAGGATTTGCATATCTACCACTGAGTTTTTAATCCTTGATAAATGTGTAGAATAATCAATTATTCAATTAACATACAAGAGCTGGCTGATTAAATCTCAATTATAAAGGCAAGTCTTACCCACTCTATTTATTATGACTGTTCTCTCAGCATTGCCTAATTAAGCCATATTTGATTATGGTGTGAAAAACATTTATTGCAGATATTGTGGCTCTGTAATTGATGCATATCTGTGGCCTGGCTGTTAAGCCCTAATAAATACATTGTAAACAGCTAATTATTTAATTAACAACACACTTGCAAGCTCAGTATAAACCATTCTGCAGCCCTGCCATGAAAGCCCTGACAGCAATGAAAGCTCTGGAAGCTGCTGCAATGTTTTCACCCCTCTGTCCATGTGCCAGCCTTGCTGGGATGCTCCCAGCTCTGCCTCCAGTGCTTCAAAAAGAGGCTCCACCACAATGGTTGGGATCCACCAGTCCAAACTGGTCTCTGCAGCATGGACACTGACACCTGAACTGGGGTTTATCTGTCACAGCCCAGGGAGAGGAACAGGCACTAGCAGGGGATGCTGTAGTTTTGTTTGTAGGACACATCCAGCTCCTTTTATTTATCCTTTTTTCTTTAATCTCGTGCTGCCAACATCCTGCTCCTCCAGCAGCCTCACAGCACTCCCACCTTGAAGAGAGCTGAATGTCAGCAAGATGAAAGTACAGCTCAATGATATTACATGTTCAGTCACATCTTCTGAACTTTATTTTCTCACCCATTTCTTGAAAGGTTGACAAAACCTTCCAAGTCAAGCTATTTGCAGTCACTGCTTGGCCCAAGAGGCAGTTCTGTGCTGGTCCCTGCTTCAATTAACTCCAATTAACAAGACCATAAATGAATTATCCATCTGTTTATTTTAAGGGAATTATCTGCTTCAGGGTTTTCTTCCTCTAGAAGCCAGAAATGGTGAAAATTTGCAAAAAAAATTCAAATAAATCCAAAAAGCTGGATGCAAAGCACCACAGTTAGCTCCATCCAAAGCCTGTTTGGGACCAGAGGAAGTTTAATTGCATTTGGTCTTTAGGAAACAAACACTGACAACCCCAATATCCCACAGAGTTACCCACAGTCACTATCCCAGCCACTCTGGTGCCTCTTGGTCTCCTTTGGGCCACCAAGGGAGCACAAGAGGCAGCAGCAATCTGAGCCCCTTGAACAAAAAGATGCTGTGACTTCCTCTTCAAGTCAAACATCCTGGTTTATCTGTTAGTGAGGGATCTTCCTCAGGAGTTCTGCATGCTTCTTTATAAGGTAATTATAAGTAATTTATACTTATAAAGTAATTACAATTTGAATGTAATTTTGACCCCAAACCATTTTTAATCTCTCAGAGTATTAAATACCAACTTCCATCTAACAGCCACTGGCATTCCCTTTTCCTCCAGGCAAAATCAACCTTAAAATAACAACCCAGTTCTTCTCCCTCCTCAACTAGCCAGGCTGGTAAACTGGACCCAGAAGTTCCAGCCACAGCACCCCAAGTATTACCATCTCAATAAATTTGGAACCATCTAACCCAGGTTTGATGGCAGCAAGAAGCACACTGGCCTTGCAGAGGACAGCAAACACCCAGAGTCTCTCAAAGCAGCCAGTCAGGTGCTTCAAGTTCTCTGAAAAGCCAGGCAAATGTAACAAATCAAACCAGAACTCTGTGTGTAAAAACCAGTGCTGAATATTGATGGTTTAAAACTCAGTCCACGCCGGCAGAATAATTTGGTTTTTTTTTTTGTTGTTGTTTTTTTTTTTTTTTTAATCTCAGAAATAATCACTTCAAGGAGAATACTCCCCTATTTTTATCTTGGAGGAGGGTGTGGAAGCTATCTCACACTGAGGCTAAATGCAGACCCTTTGGGGTAAGGCAGATATTGAATAGAAATACAGCTACTTGCACCCTCCACCGACAGCTGATGGGGAGATGGCAGGGATTCCTCTGGAGTGGGATCTTCTGTGTGCAGCTCTGAGCTGCTTTTTCCTGGGAGGAAGAGTCAAAGCTGAACATTTATCATTAGGACTTCAAAAGAATTTTAATGAAGCAGAAATCCTCAATGTAGAAAATTAAAGAGGCTCCTGTTTTATCCCTGGTATCTAAATCCTGTAGGCAACACGAAAGTCACTGAAATATTTCTAAGCCTGAATAATACAAAATGTACAGATGAGAATCTTCCTCTGATGAATATTTGATAGGAATAATCTCAGCATGGAATGTGGAGAGCACCTTCACTCCCACACACATCTGTGTGTATATAGAGAAAGCTCTAAAGGCTGAGACACTACCCAAGAGTCTAAAATTAACAGATTTTGCCATGCAAAAGCACAACCATCAGCTTCTGTGCTCCTTTGCCAACCAGGGAGCACAAACTCCTCCTCACTGTGATGCTCATCAGCCTCTCCCTTCACCCTGTTCCCCTTTCAAGCCCCTCCACATGCAGCATTTCCAGGTTCTAGCATAAAACATCATTCCTAAAGCAGTTCATTCAGCACAAACTGACATCAAGAATATCCCTCTCACAACAACTCTTGTGTGTGGCTGTATCAGCTCCACACCAGATTTACTGCCAGTCCCTCTCCTCAAGGTTCCTGACCTGGGCCAAGCCCCAGGGCTGAGATGAGCCAAGGAAAGGGAGCAGCTTTGTTTTCCTGGCGTGAGGTGTGAACACAGCTCGGTATCAGATCACACAAGTCACAAGGGAATTAAACTCGAGCACAGACTGTGAATGTTGCCACCAGCAGGAGGCTTCAGGGACAGATCAGGCACACACTTCTCTCCTAGGATGGGCTGGACCTAGACACGGAATTGTTTGGGGGCTGGAGTTGTGAAAGTCCTTTCTAGACCTTACTGGCCCTAGCCCATTGTTGGTTCTTTTGCTTCTTTTCTGCCAGGGTCGGAATTAAATGCACAAGATGGTATTTCTTGTTTGGACTCAGATGCATATTAGTTCTTATCTATGTTACAGTCTCACAAACCCTGAGTTCTACAGCACTGCACTCTAACAAACTAAAAATGGAGCCCCATCTCTCTCTCTACAAGGCCTTTGAAGGATAAACTGTCCAATTAAGAAATGACACCTCAATTATTTTTACTTTTAACCCAACAACCTATGGCCTGAAATGACCTTTTTATCCAATTCACAAAACCACCCAAACCCATGGAGAAGAAGGTGAAGAAGAAGGAGCAGACTCCACCCTAAAACCTCCATCTTGCCTCATATATATTACTATATTCTAAACCATTAAACTCTAAGTTTCCCACCCTGTGATATTTCATACTTCTCTTCAAACTCCACACCCACAATTTCAGTTCTGTCATTCCATTTTGGAAGCCTTTTCCATGGCCTCAGGTCAATGCAGTGTTCTCTTGGGGGTCAGAGTCTGTCAGCACAGAAAGTCTAAAATTCTGACCAGGGTTCCAACAGCTCATGACTCTGCTTTTACATCCTTCCTGGTGCTTCTTCCCACCCTTTAGGAACAGTCTGTGTCTTTCTCATTCTCAAAAATGGCCCATTTTTAACAATCCAGTAAGTTCCCTCCCTCATTAATGGGTATGCCTGGAGGTGTGGCAGGTGGTGTCTAATCTAAGCATAGGAACAGATATTAACAAAAGCCTTTACACTATTACATCATTAAACACCACTCTGTGGTCACATGTTTTCCTGTTGAACATTAACACCAACTCCTGCTGCAGTATTCATCATTAAAAAATCTTTTCAATGCGCTTTCACTGACGTAAAAAAAAAAAGATATTTGAGGCCACAGAGCATTAAGTATGGATTTCCTTCTTTTAGACTGGTATTTCCTTTTTCTTTAGCTGAAAAGAGTGTCAGAATCACAACACTTCTCCTCCTTTCCCCTCAATTGGCTAGGCTGTTTGACAGTGCTAAAGGCAGATTTAACCACAATCTGATGTAGTAAATGGATGCAACTCAGAGCTAACACTTGTTATACTTGTGGTTTTTGAAGACACATCCTGTTTTCATGCAAAAGAAACAAAAAAAAAGACACAAAAGCAGGGAGGAGGAGCCCAAAAAATAAAAATGCAGCTTCCAGTTCTTACAAACTAAACTTGCTCCTGAGGAAATACACTGCCAACACAAATATTAAGGAAACCTTCACAATGAAGAGTTGAGGTTTTGAGGTATTGCATGTGCCTGCCTTTTTATTTAAAGACTTTCAACGCAGATGAAAAGGCCACAGTTATCCCGGGGGCTTGATTTAGGCCCCTGTTAGACAAAGGGCAGCCACAGAGACAGAAAGTGCTGCCTGGGGTGGATGCCAGGTGATGTACAAAGTGCATCTAAACCATAGCAGAGCTGCAAAAGGTTGTGACATACCCTCCTTCACCTGCTGGACTGGCTGAGAGCACTTTCATGATGCCTTGTAAAGGCTGACCTAGAACAGAGACTGGACAGAGTTAAAGAATAAAGCAGGGATTTATTAAAAGGCCTCAATGGATCCACCTTGGGCAGCACAAGAGCCCAGCCAAGATGAACCAAAATGGTCACAAAATGCACAATCGCTCATGGGGTCTCTCACGTTTATCAGTTCTGCTCCATTTGCATATTGTTAATTGTCCAATTACAGCTTTAGCCCACCAAGTCCCATCCTTCTTGATTTTCTCTCTTTATTCCTGAAAAGTAGAAACAAAAGTGAGTTGGGGAGAAGCAAACTGGGGAAATATAACTTCATTACCTGAAGCTGTAATCAGACAATTAACCCTGATATGTGAATGACCAAACTTATATCCATCTGAAAAACTGGTGACCATAGTCCATCTTGGATGTAGCCCCTTCAGGAGGTTTCGTCTGCCCTCAGTGTAGCAGAAGGCCTCTCAGTAAATAAATCTGCTTTTATTCTCTTAATCTTGTCTGGCCTCTGTTTCTAGGAAAGCTCAAAAAAGGCATCAGTAACACAGAGCACAGTGTGACAGTGAGGGAAACGAGCATGGTGTGACAGTGACAGTGGCAGTGACAGTGAGGGAACCGGGGGGCCACAGCTGCAGCACAGAGCACGGTGTGACAGTGACAGTGAGGGAACCGGGGGGCCACAGCTGTAACACAGAGCACGGTGTGACAGTGGCAATGACAGCGAGGGACCCCGGGGCGGTGGCAGGTGGCAGCTCCGAGGTGACAGCCAGGCTGCTCTCGGGGGTGATGCTCTGCAGAAGCACTGCCCCAGCCCTGCCGAGCACACAGGAACCACAGGCTCCTGCCAGAGCGTGCTACGGGTCCGTGTCTCAGCATGGGGACAGGCCAGACCACAGAGCAGAGCCCCCCTTAGCACCTCTGAACATAAATAACACCCCAGGCCCCCCTGCAGCAGGCAGCCTTCGCTGTCTCCACCGCAAAACCGGTTTTGTCTTGAGATGTGAGAGCAGCCTGAGAGAAGCCAGCTGCAGAAAACACGTTATAAAGGAATGTAATTATTTTTATTACGGATATTTCTGCCTCTCTTTTTGTTCCACCCAAGTGGTGTCCCCAGGTCTGAGCATTAGGGCTTGCCATGGAATAAGAGGCACTGGAAGAAGTGCCCTTCTCTGTCTCCAGCCAAGACCACTCAGACAATTTGCAAGCTCACCATGACCACCACAGTGAGATTTACTCACAAAAGCACCAGGAGGACAACAGCCATCCTTTCAGTGATGGATCCCTCCTGGTGCCTAATCCTGGACATGTCTAAAAGTTGCAAAGCCTCAGTTTGGGCTGCTCGTTTGAGTTTCTCTAAACTCAAACTCTCTTGAGTTTCTGCTAGGAATTCTCCTGTTTCCTCTTTTGGCTAGGGCAGAAATATGAGGATCTATTTTTCCATGCTACAACTTTATTTCCAAAACACCCTTGCAAGAAGAGCACGTGGCTCTCTGTGTGTGCTCTGTGTGAAAGGACTGTTTCTAATTTTAGCCTTGAAAGTTACTAGGAACTGTGATTTTTTTTTTTTTTTTTTTTTTTTTTTTTCTCCCTGCGGGGTGAATCGTGTTTTTTTTTTTTTTTTTTTTTTTTTTTTTTACCTGCAGTGTGTACACACACGTGCTTGATTTCTTTTTTGAAACCTTGAACTATTCAGGGTTTTTTTAAAAATTAAATAAAGGGTTTTGAGTCCAGAAGCTGTTAGAATTTAGGCACCAACTGCCATCACTTTGAGGAGAATTTCTAGAGAAGCTTCCACTGCGAGCATTAGAAAGTTTGAGAGTGAGGGTAACAGAGAAATGTACAACAATGTTACAGAGTTTCTTCTATAATCTTATTTCTCAGAAATCACTAGCATTTGTGCAAAATGTCATATCTGCATTGGGCCTTTAAATGTCACTCACCCACAAGCTTGCTGCCACTTGTCTCTGAGCAGAGCTAATTGTACACACAAGGGGAAACCACAAGCAGTAAACTGACCATTGTGACTTCTTAGAAGACTTGCCCTGAGCTGTAAGGCAATAATGTGTGGGGAAAGAGACCCCACAAACCAAGTGGGGTGGCTTTTATCTGTCCTACCAGAGCAGAGTGATAAAATTCCATCATCTGAGGATGAAATAATTATTCCCGTTGGTAAAGCATCACTTGTACAACAGCCCCAGAATAAGCTTTTACAACTTGTGTGGTTCTGCTAAGAGCAGGTGGACCAAATGTCTCAGGGTGTCATGAACTGCATAGAGGGATGAACTTAAAGGCTTTCCTAGAGAGTTACTAATAACTAATTACTGATACTAATTCAGGAAGAAGGAATGAGAGATCATCTTCCACTTGGCATGTGCAGTGTTTAGACATTATTCCCATTACAGACAGAAAGCACAGGAGTGGAGCAGAGCATTTCTAATATCTCAGCTGGAAAGCTCTGGGGCCATGGATGTGTTCTCCACGGAGAGTTTCAGACACATGCCAGTCAGCTGGTGCAGTCAAATACCAGTCAAAAGCAAAATAATGGTTCTTGTGAAGTAGTTACACAGGAATTAGCACCATCCAGGGAGTTCAACCAGCCCTGCCAGCAGTTAATTGCACAGAGTGGAGTCACCTCCCACCCACAATTGGACAGACAATCTACTTGTACCACAGACAACACTGTAAAATTTTAGTGTTAGGACAAAATGGTTTATTTCCTTTAGTCAGTATTTAGGTTGATTGCTTTATTTCCATTTCTTAAATGAAAAAAAAGTGAGATTCTTGTAGACAAGGCAGAGTGCTCTGGCTGTATGAGAGAGTAATGTATGATAAGTAATGTATTGATTTTCTAAAAAGTAGGTTAAAACCTGTTGAGACTCCAAATGAAATTGGAAAGATTTCTTGCATGTTGCACAAAGCCAGTAACCAGTCACTCCTGAAAGAATTGAAATAGTTTTAAAAACCATGCAAAACAACATAAATACTGTTAAATTTATACAATTAGTAGAAGAACTCATTAGCTAGTGCAGAAGCATATTAACCAAATATGTCAGATTAAAGAAATAGCACCAATGAAGCATTTTCAGCACCTCAAAGCTGTGAGAAAAGCAAATCTGTGAACCAGAAAAAAACCCTGCATGTTTTCAAGTTGACTGTAAGCTGACTGCTAATATAATGCAAGTTGAGGGTTACAAAGGATTCAAAAAGAAACTAAATTATTTGGGAAACAACTGCTTACAAAAGCTTGCATACCATGAGTGGAAACAGGTTTTTACTAACACAGGGACCTTGAGAAATCAGCAGTCAGTAGCTTGTCCTCAGCAGAGCCAGGAGTGATGGATGTTTTGGTCAGATCCTCTGAATTCTGTAACAGGATGCCTCCTGTGTGAGTTCTGGGATGGAAAAGGAGTCACCAGCAAGAGCCAGGTGGGAGAAACTGGCTCCAGACCACAAACCCAGCATGGGCTTCAGACATGGATCGTGCAGCACTCACAGCTGCTGGGAGCACACAAACACTGGATTGCAGGAGCCACTGGAGACATTCCAGCGTCCTGCAATATGTCACAAGCCACCAGAGCAGAACCTGCTTCTGTCCTGTCTCCTGCAAAACATTTTGTGGCTCAGCTGGGCTTATCAGGCTCCTTGGCACCTGAGTTCAGGCACGTCCTTGTCACACACACCTGCGTCAAGGGGTTTAAATGCTTTTTCCAGCTTAATTTCCCTGGGTCTACCAGCTCCATTAGCACTAATCCACACGTGCTGGCTGATTTCTTCAGTTCTGCAAATAACCAAAAGTATTCTTGATGTATTCCCCTCCCCAGGCACTCAGCCCAGGTCACTCCCTGCAGACCCCTGAGTCATTTCAGACACCCTTTGTACCTTGCCCGTTGGGATTTCTCTGCTTCTGACCTGCTGTCCTTGCTCAGCTGCCTTGGCTTGCCCCATCCCACAGACTGTGACACTGGAGCTGCAGCCCTGCTTCCCACCTGGGCCTGCTTTGCTCCCAGCTGCAATTCCTGTCTTTTATCCCATGGATGGGGCTGGGGCATCACCAATACCCTGATACTGTTCCCACTGCTGCAGGTCCCATCCCAGCCTCAGAACTGCATTTCCCACCTCTCCCTGAAAACCATTTCCTTCTCCAGAGGCTGAGACAAGACAGAAAAAGATTCAAAGGCAAAAGAATTAGCCCAGAGCAATTCTGTCTGCAACTCTGGGGGTGAAAATTTCAGTTTTTCTGCTTTCCAGTGTAGATCTGAGACAACTCTGCATCTTCAGAATGCTCCAGCCTTCTCTATTTAAAATAAAATTAATTTTATTAAATCCCCAATTATTCCCTGACACTCTGGAGCTAAATTCCCTAGCAGTTCATTCACCACTTCTTGAGTTAATAGTGCAGACCTTGAAATGGCTCAGTGTGTGTAATTTTCCTCAGAAAGGTGTTACTTCTCTTTTTTTATTTTAATTAGTTTACACCAAACCAAAAACCACCTCCACTACTGTTTCTTTTCACAGCTTTTTTTTTTTTTTCTTCACTATTGTGGTCATGTTTGCACAGCAGTGTTTCTACAGAAAGCTGATCTCAAATGTCACTCTGCTCATTGTAAACCTCCCTGTGCTGGCTCTCAGGGATTTTGCCCCTTTTTGACTAAACCTGCACCTTGTTCCAAAAACGAAAATGTGATGAAAGGTGATTGACTATGGGCACCTCAGTTCCTAGGTTGGTACCGGATTTGTTGGTTCTTCCTCAGCTCTTCACCCACCCCTGAGCTGGGCTTTTCCAGGGACAAAGCCAGAATTGGTCCCAGCACCAAGTCTAGCAGAATTCAAGAAAAATTTGGGCAATGAGACATGGAATACACAGGGTCTGAAGGGTTCTTTTCTGTTTTCTTCAGTGATCGGTTAAAAAAACCCAAAACCCTCACTTGCAGATTTTGTAATAAAGTGGAAAACAGTTATAATGCTGTCTAGTGGGATGCTGTTAGGGGCAGTTTATACAGAATTTTCAAAAAAGCCTTGAATCACTATTTAAAAAAAAAAAACAACCAAAACACAACAAACTACTAAAAGAAACACTCATTTATTTGCAAGATATTTGAAACAGCTTTTAATATATGTATGAAAATATCGAGAAACTGTACAAAACCCAACACAAACACAATTTATCTAGGTCTGGCCATGTGAAGACAGCACCTATTTGCTCACGAGGTGAACCTGCACCACCCACCCCTCACAGTGAGGGGGTTTCTCCCTCAGGTCTGGTGCACAGCATTTCATGAGCAATAACATCTGGAGGGAAATGGGCCCTCCTGAGGGGCAGGATTGTCTTAGCAAGCTGGGATCTTGTCAGAGCTCAGCCCTGGAGAGGAATTATCCTTTGTGCCTGTCTCTGCTCCAGCTATGCACTCATCAAAGACAAACCGACCCTAATCCCTCAAAAAAAAATAAACAATCACATCAATAGGGAGAAACTCCAGTCTCAGCCTGACCTCAGCAACAGGAGGCCACCCCCAGCAGCCCTGCCCTGTACCAAGGCAATTCAGCATTCCTTTGTGAAAGATTTTTGACTTTTCACAGTGGCCCCAACCCTGCAAAACCAAAACAGCCCTGGAGGAGGCTGAGCCCTTCCTCGGCCCAGCTCCCCACAGGCACCTGTTCTAGAAGCTGTTACCAACCCAAATTTAGCCTCTTCTTGCCTGAGGTGAGTTTTGATAAATCCCTTTGATAAGAAGGGGCTTTAGATCACGCCCAGGTTGGAATGAAAAATTATAATAATTCAGAGGGAGGGGGTTTACATTTTCCATTTCAAGGGAGACCCCTGCCTTCCTTAGCAGACACCTGTCTGTTCAAACCAAGACACCCAGAAGCCACCAGGACCCACATTTAGTCACTTTGCTCACCAGCCACATCAAGACCCCCATCAGTCCATGTGAGTGGCTCTGACAGAGGCAGTCAACTAAAATCTAGACTTGATTGTGTTTCTGTGGGACCGTCAGGACCTTGGAGCAGGTGAGCCCACATGGATCCAGCATTTCACCCTGCCACATTTCTGAAAACTTCAAAATAGATTTCCCTGCTGTAACTCTTGAGTAATTTTAACTGTCTGAGCTCTTGGGCAAGGATCCATGAGGGAACTGGAATACATGGCAAAATATTGAACAGACCCGTGTGCTCCCCCTGAGGCTTAGCAAAGCTCAGAATCAGACCTTCCCATCCATCCCACCTTCCCAGAAAGAATGGATTATTTAAGAAAGAAACAAGCCCATATGTCACATTTAGCCCTGAAATGCTGCTTTTCCACACTGAATTGCATACACGTGTCCAGGGTACCCGCATTTTGCTAAATTTTCTGTACATTGCAAAAGAAAAAAAAAAAAAAACTATTAAAAAAAAACAGAAACAGCCTTGGATATGAGGTTTTTCCTTCCACTGAGGAAGGAAGGTGATAGCAATTTCATAAAGCGGCTCTCAGAGCTGCCGGTGAGGGGATGGTCCCAGCTGGCAGAAGTTTATTCACCTTTGGAATAGGTGTTGCTCCTGACCAGGGTGCTCCGTCTGGAGTTGTAGGACATGTCTTCATATACCACATTGGGCTTTTTCTTCTGGAAATATTTCTTCACCTGCCAAACAAAGAAAACAGCCATTCAAATGAGAGCCTGGAAAGACCCCAGCCAAGGAGTCATTTTCCATCTTAGGAATCCATTTACATCATCTGTTGGAAGAGGAAACACTTTCAAAATTCCTCTCACGACCCAGTGAGGTCTTAGAGGACCAAGTGGAAATTATCAGCTTATTTATTTAACTTTCTTTTATGAGTCTGATGCAATTTTATGAAAAGCTCCTTCAAGAGTTGGATGTAACCGTAGCTTTGACATAAATAATAAATGACAATAATAATAAATAAGGCTCAATCTTAGACTGTTACTGGTAACACAGGACACGAGGTCCCCTGGGCTTTGACAGAATGATGTTACACTACTGGTTTTTAGCAATGCTGGAGCCACATTTAGAGGGATGAGACAGGAGCCTGTAAATCATACACTTCATTTTCAGTAATATTTATGCAGCAGAAGGATCTATCAGAGACAATTTCTGGGCACTTTCTGCAGTATATGTATAGAAATAATCCCAGTGAAGGAAAAAAATATAATTTTTTCTTCTGGAAAGGGTCCGTTTTTTTTTTCTCCCAGCATAACTTTCAGACATCAGGCTATTTTAAGAGTTTTTGTTGCCCTTGTGTCCCCCTCCAAGTTACATCTCTTACAAGCTTGCTATGTACAGCTCCAGGCCCAATTCACAAAAAAAAAAAAATTTAAAAAGCAAGGGGAGCAGAACAGTGAGGAGCTTTGTTCAGGGATACACACACAACACATGTCTGTGTCAACCACACAGCTCACTCGAGGTTTGTTATCAAAAGACAATTAATGCCTCATTTACAAAGGGTTACAGAAGTATAAGACACTGTGTTAGCTGACAAGAGTTTACAGCTGGAAGATATTCAACAAGGGCAAATAGGAGAGCAATAGGTGCTTAGGTTTATCAGATGTTTGCTTCACTCAGGCACTATTTCAAAATAATATCAGTTTGTTCCATCAAAGTGCCCCAGTTTTGCTGTGGTGACTGTACTTACATCCACACGGTACAAGGTGCAGCACACCAGGGCACAGAACAGCAGAGCCACCACCACGAGAAGGCCATAAAACTCCCAGGAGCTCTTCTCACATGCCTCTGCATTTAAAAATACAGCAGCAATGTTATAATTACAAAGAGGCAGAATTTTGTCAGATTAAGTTATTTTCTGACCCAGAGGTGGAATAACTGAGAGGTGTTAAACTTCTATCCCATTTTCAGTCTCATGAGAAGGGTGACACAATATAGATGTTTTCATTCACGCCATCGCAATCAGAAGCAAACTATTTCTTAATTACAACACACTATAAAGTGTTTCTATCAGCTTTTGCCACACCATGCTGTAAATGCCTTAAAGCAAATAATCTAAAACTACCTCTCATGGGTCCTACCACAATGCATCTTTCATAGTTCTATTTCTCCAAAGTATCCAGTCTTATTTGCAAGGCCATCCTTTGAAACTTGTTTCTAGCTCCATTTCCCTCTCAACAATGTCTGTCCCATTCCATGGCATTTCTAATTCAGCATTTCTTGTCTCTAGGTTTGCGTACAGATGAAGACTATGTGAGTCTTCTGTCAGGCTTTGAGGATTTTCTACAAATATATTTCTCACAGAATTTTATTTTCATTCTGAAAAAAAAATGATTTTACAGTTTAGCCAAAAATTCAGATATCAACAGCTACAGAGCCACATTTGTCATGCCATTAGCATTCTCACTGGCATTCATTCCCTGTGCTATTCCAGGGGCTGGGGGTGGCTGCAGTGGGTCAGCAAGGAGCACTCCACAAAAGCAGGTTTCACACCACTGATAGGACCACACACTCCTAATGGGAGCAGAAAATTATTTCCTGCAGTGTTGCTGCAACCCTGAGGGCTCTGAATTATCCAAGAGCCAGGCTGGTGAGAGGTACAGACAGAAGCAGGAGTTTGCTGTGGTATGAAATGCTCTGAGCAGAATAATGCTGGTGGAAAGGGTTTCAGCTCTCTAAAACCTCAATTAATCCATCTATGAATAACACACTAATTAATAGTCACACCCCTGCTTTGTTGGGCTACTGTCATTTCCCCCACCTCACTTTACTGAGTTGTTGCCCCAGCTGTGGGTGGTGGCACAGAACAGGACCACAGGTGCCTTTGCAGATGTCAGGAAAATCCTTTGCCACCCTTAGGGCCTTTGCAAACCTTATTTTACAAAGGCCTCTGCAAGCCCAGTGCACAGGGTTAAATTGCACCAGTAAGACCAAAATCAAGCACTCTCTTACTGGTTCTGACTTCAGTTTAGCAAACGGGTACCTCAGCATCCTGCAGAAAAATTAAAAGCGCATCTTTGGAACACAGAAAAATGGAACCCCCTCTTTGCAGCACATGCTCACAGAGTGCTCACTGTGTAACAAGGGTATGCGAGAACATCTCTGCTGTGGTCTCTGGTGCTCGAAGCAAATGCCTGAGGACTTTTGTTCTCCCCAGTGTGATCTATTTTTAAACACAAGACTTTATAGAGGGAATGTTTTCTAAAAGCCATTTATGTCATGCTAAGGGCAAAGAATTGGTGCTGAAAGTACTTATTCATACCTTAAAAGTGACAGATTGCACACAGTGAAGTGTTTGTTACCTTGTTTTCTCCTTTTTTTTTTCTTTTTCTAAGCTGCAGGATCATGGCAAGGTCTGAATTCTCCTCTAGCTGTACAAGGCAGGTGGAAACACAGAGTCTGAGCTCAACAGGGCAAAAAGGAGCCTGAGCTCACTCTCCAAACTTTCCTAGGTTTGCCTGTCCTGACTGAAGTTCCAAAAGCTTTCTGTCCATGACACAACAATAGGTATTTATGATTAAACAAGCAAAAGGGTGGTACCTTTAACCAGCACCATGGTGCCAATCGCTGTGAGCAGAGGGGAACCCTTCACCTCCTGGGCACAGACGTAATTATCACTGTCCTTTTCCTGTAGCTTGTGTAGAGTCACCACAGTTCTACTTCCTTCCCTTGAATACTCCAAGCGATTCCCAAAGTCAGGAGAAACCTTTGACATGTTGAGATTTGACACAGACAGAACTTTACGAGGCTGCACGTGAGTCCTGAACAAGAAGAACTCATGTTCAACTGAGCTTTTCAACACACAGGTGATGCTGACAGACTGGCCTTGCTCAGGGTTGGCATGGAGTGGTGACTGCTCCACAGGCCTTCTGGACATAGCTAAAACCAGAGAGATTAGTTGTTATCATATGCTTAACACAGTGCATGTTAACTGGGCAGCAAGGGACAAAGCACAGAGAAAGAAAAAAAAAAAAGTAGATAAAATGAATTTTTAAGCATGCTTTACACAGGCTCTGAGAAGAAGGATATATTTTACTACACCTTGGCTCAGGATCTGAAAGGAGGACTGACCAACAGGTTTAGCTGTTTATAAAAGGTCTGCATCTACCTAAAAAATGATAAATACTGACCTCCTCTAAGGGACTCCAGCCTGATCAGCACGTCCTGGAGCCGTGCATCATTGCCTGCTTTCTCAAGTGAGATGAAGCCACAGAGAGACCTGAGGGCTCTTGGTCTGGATCAAATCACAGAGTGTGTCCCATCAATGTTAAAATGGTCCATGAGAATGGAGTGGTCATTAATGACTCACTGTTCAGCTGGGAAGACATTCCACTGCATTCCTCTGAGGACAGGACTTGTTCCTTTGAACATTATCATTAAAGTGGATAAGGGAGTGAGGACAGAATTGATCAGGTTTGTAAAGCGAAAATTGTAAGCATTTCAAAGAAGAGGATCAGAATCAAACAGAGCTACAAAGCAACTTAATAAAATAATTTGGAGGGACAATACACAATAAACAAGATGTGATGCATTTGAGAAAACGCAGCCAAGAAGTTTGAAAGGAGAAGCCCAAGGGAGGAGGTGATAATCCTTCATGGATATAAATTACTATTGCTGATTAGCAGTCAATTAGATCTCACATGCGTGGGGGACAGGAAAGGAAGAAAGATTTAAGATGTAAGATTTGGGAAAGATGTCTCAGGTTAGAAGGTCTCATTGGAAGGACAGGTACATGGAGGAATAAACTGCCAAAGAACAGTGTGGACTCAACCCTCTTCTAATGAAAAACAATAAATAATAAAGGCAGAAAAATGGTTTCTCCAACCAGAAACACCTGCCAAAAGAAGCACTTCTGCCCATTCGGCAACTCCTCAATAACAAGAGAAAAAACCCTTTACTCAATCTTGCCCAGCTTGCATAAGACCAGCTTCCCAATTATTACCAATTTGTCATTTAAGACAAATTAGTAAAAACAAAAGAGATTTTTAAAAACAACTGCTACCAAAAAAGCCCCTCCTTGTTGCGCTAGATGTTTAAAATGTTTGACAGGTTGTTTTGGAAAGAGCTGTGGGACCTCACTGTTTCCAAACTGCTGCAGCAACCTGTGACTCATGTGAAAATCTATAGCTGGAATTAAGGAGTCACAAATTAATCTTCTAGGATGGTTTGGGGTTTTTTTGGTACCATACTACCTCATGTGTTTTCTTCATTATTTCCGGGAGCAAACCCACACATTCCCTCAAATCTGTGCCTGAGCAGACACGGAAAAGGTTCTGTCAGACTCACCCTCCCATTGTGTCCTCTTCTAATCTTCGATTTAAAACACAGATCTGCATTTACTAATTTGTGACATAAAAGGTAGAATTGCAATACCTTTGACCACTACTATGGTTCTCTTCCTATATATCTCTTTGGGATTGCCATCGATTTCAACCGTCTCACAGCACACGTAGGTTCCGGAATCAGATTCCTGTAACCTGTGCAGGGTTATCCTGAGATTCTCCCCTTCCTTTGACCACTCGGTGCGATTAGCAAAGGCAGGATTGACAGATGGAAGTTTCTCCTTGGGACAATATATCACCTCGAGACTCTGTCTATTAGCTCTCAAGACCATCTCCACTTGACATTGTGAACCATTCATTGGGCAAATTATGTTGATGGAGTCTCCTTCCCAAGCACTGATAACGTCTGTGGACTGTTCATTTCCTCCATCTAAAAATAAGAAATGCAATTGAAATTGTAATATCAGAGTTCCTCTTGGTCTGATCATATCAAAGTATTTTTTAAAGTACTTTTCAAAACCAACTCCTCCACCAACAGAACTGCTCTGTGAGAATGGACCTCAGTCTCCCTGTGCTGGACATGTCATTTCTTGGCTGCTCTGGCACCTGTAGTGCCTTTCATGCCCGGTGACCTGAGCAGCTCAGCACCTTCCCAAACTTCAAAGGCCTTGGCAAAGAAGTGGCTGCTGTCACTCACACAGAAAATTCAGTTCTCCCTGTAGATTCCTAGGAAAATCCTATTAGTTTTCAAAATACAAACTTCACTACGAGTACCCTGATACCTGGTTTTAGTTCTAAATCAGGAATGTAAAAGTAAGAAAAAGAAGCAGAGAATGGAAGAAAATACACTTGTCCTTTTAAAGAGGTTTTTAATAACATCAAGGAACTGGATACTACAGATTCTCAGATTCAATACAAGAACAGGGCTGCAGAAGGTGTAGGTCCAATCTATTTAGGAAACAAAGGCATACAATATGGCATGAAATCCTTGGAGCTCTCCAATGACCCCAATATCCAAAGAAACTGAAGGGGGAGTATTTGTGCAATGAATAGAGAGATCAAATGGGAAACACCTGGAAAAAGCTACATCAGAAGCAAGGCAAGAAAAATTAAATAAGGAGTGTTGCATGTCTAAGGCAAACATAGTTTGGAAAAGGTTGGAAAAAAGGAAAGAAAAGATTGAAATGTAAGAAATGTAAGAGCACCTATGTTGTACGTACCATCCTGGGCAGGGAAGCACGGGAGAAGCAGGAGAAAGAGGGATGCATTTGGGAGAAACAACATCCACAGCATTTTCAAAGGCCTTTTTAGTTGCTCCCTCAGTCTGAACAATGAGTTAAAGCCCTGAGGAAAGAGTCCCAAGCCCCAGGTTGGGCTGCTGTCTGCCAGTTACTTGAGCTGTCAACTGAAAGAAGTCAGCACAGTTTTGCTTTTGCCTTTGTATCACAACGATGGTAATGGGGGGGGAAACCACTTCTCTGGGAGGGGCACCTTGGGTTTCTTCACACTTAAACCACCCCTGTTTTTCTGCTGCTGAGCAACCCCCAGCCCCCAGAGCAGCAGTAGAAAGTTGTCTGTGGGGAGCACCTACCTGTCCTCTGAAGACAACTGAGAAAAGGGCGGCTCAAATTTGCTCTTCATAGTGCCAAAGTCAGGCAGTTGTCTCCCATCCCAGAAATGCAGGGGCTTGCTACCATCAGTTCAGTTTGTCAGGACCCCCACAGGCTTAGATTGGTGGCTGCAGATGCAAAGGTCTTGGCTTTGTAAGGAGAAAGGAGAGGAGAGATGCTCCATTACTTCAGGAAAACCCTCAATTATTATACAAGCCCTTCACACAAACCAGCAGATTTTATCTGCATCATGACAATGTGAATAATTGCCAAGCAGGGGGAGCTGGAGTTCCTTCAGCAAAAACCAGCACTCACCCAGCTTCCTTCCAGGGCAGACCTGACCCACAAACCAGCCCACCTGAGATCACCAGCAGGAGAAAGAGGATTTGACAGGAAAACTGTAGAACCCTAACAAGGTCTTTTGATCTTGTTGCTAAAAGGATCTATTCGAGGAAACATCATTACCTGAAACTTTCAGGCTTTTCCTTCTTTTTTAACTTCATTGCAAAGCCAAGACAATAAATAATTCCAATCTTTACCAGGACAATAAAGCCTTTTCCACCATAGCAAAGTGAGAATTGAACTTGCAACCCAGACAGCCAATTATATTCTACATCTCTACTTAACAAGTAAAAAGTGCAACAATTTCTAAGAGATTGGCTCTAAGACAGGAGCACTTAAAGAAGACAGTGTGAGCACCACACACGTTTGTGACCAAGGAAGCCTTCATGCCTCTTCCCATCCCCCTGTGCCTGTGGAGCCTTTCCAGCCTCCAGCTCGTTCAGCTCCCCTTCCAGAGCCCTGACCAGGAGAGGAGAAAGTCCCTTGAATCCTGGAGGAAGAGCAGGATCCTGGTTCCTCCATTCTTTAAAATTTAACTAGATGTAATTAGTGCCTAATTACCTGTAACTGGATTTTCACTTTCACTTTCAAAGTGCAGTGTCCCTGAACATTGACACCAGGCAAGCCCGTGCTGATGTGTGGTACAGTGCAGTAGGGAAAACATGGAAAAAGCCAATCACACTCCCAAAAACTCCCCAGTAACCTGCTCAGTATTACCTGGGCAGTCACCATGTCCCTCTGGGTACTGCAGCAGGGATGTGAGTGACTGGATGTGAGCTCTGCTCCCCAGCCTGGCACTACCTGGCCATGCAAAGGCTCCCAGGTCTGTTGTAAGTTCAGGGCCTGTAAGCACAGGGTACAGAGAGGGTAAAATCTGCTGCTTTCTTCACTCCTTTTAGGTGGGGTTTTTTGGGGTGGCATGGGGCAAATCAAACTATCAAAGCAGGTTTTAACTCTCAGCAAATGCAACACATGGTTACAACAGGGAAGTGATCCTCAGAGTGCTTGACCCTCACCTTTCCCCTCTTCCTTACTACCCCCGATATCTCCACAGATCCAGTAGATCTTTGCCTTGACTTGGCCCCTGTCTTTGGCACACAGAACAACCTTTTTTTTTTTTTTTTTGTCAGCCTGTGCAAGCTG
The DNA here is from genome assembly GCF_017590135.1 of Pyrgilauda ruficollis. Lineage (NCBI taxonomy): Eukaryota > Metazoa > Chordata > Aves > Passeriformes > Passeridae > Pyrgilauda > Pyrgilauda ruficollis. The sequence goes on from NW_024512099.1 coordinate 21,741, forward strand.
TCCCCCAGGCAGTGACAAGCAGCAGTCCCAGCCCTGGGCTGCCATAAACTGCAGCTGGATCTGTGGGCAGCAATCCTTCCTCCCAGCCCACAGCTCACCCTTTCACCACGCTGCCCTCTTCCACCCTGGCTCTCAGCACAGTCTTTTTAGCAGGGATTTCACAGGGAGCCTCTGTTCCAAACAAACCTGCTCCAGTCTCACTCAGCTGGGGCTTCTGCAGATTCACAGGGACTGAAAGCAGCCCGTGGGAGCAGACATCTCACTGCTGCTGCTGGCTGGGCTGGGTGCTGAGCTCACCCTTCCCTGCCATTTGAAACAGCCTGGGATTCCTCCTGGAAAATCACCTTGCTGTTAGAAAACATATCTACAGGGCAGGCTTCATGTCAGTCAGGTCATAAAGAAACCAAAGCCCAGTGCACAGTGTCATCTCTGAGGGCTTGGCACCAGATATCCTCTGACATGCAGATAAGGGAGAAGATACCAGTGCCACTGTCACAGCAGGCACAGAGAGCTGTGACAGTGACAGGAGTCACACAACCCCAGCCCAAGGTACCTCAGCACACAGCACCCCGTGTAGGAATTACAGCCCTTTGCCCCTGTGAATCCACACCAGCCCTCTTTCCCTGGGGCATCATCTGTTGGTCCTGGTTCTTCACTGCAAGTAGTCTCAAAGAACAGCCAGAAACTGGGGAAGGAAATGCACTGCACCCCCTGTTTGTGAGCTGAATCCCTACTTTTGCAGGACAGGGAGGGAGCCCTGTGCATGCACTATTGCACTCCCATCTCAGAGATCTCCTTGGGGAAACTGGAAGTCCTGTGCTGGCAGAGCTTTCTGCATCTTTGCTGCTCTGAGCAAGAGCAGTCCCTTGGCAAGTGGGAGGAACTCATCAGGAACCCTTGAACTTACTAGACAAGAATCCAAGTATTTCATGGAAACAGTGATGGTTATTTATTAACTCCACATCTTTGCCAAATGGACCACTGAGTAAAAGAGGTGCCCAGCAATTACATGTTCATTTTCTGAAGCATGGAGCAAGTTATGTTGATGGAGTCTCCTTCCCAAGCACTGACAGTTGTTCTCTAGGCTGTTCACTTGCTTCACCTAAAAATAAGAAATGCAATTGAAATTGTAATATCAGAGTTCCTCTTGGTCTGATCATATCAAAGAAGGTTTCAAAACCAATCCACCAAGAGAACTGCTCTGTGAGAATGGACCTCAGTCTCCCTGTGCTGGACGTGTCATTTAATGCCTCTCATGCCCAGTGACCTGAGCAGCTCAGCACATTCCCAAGCTTCAAAGGCCTTGGCAAAGAAGTGGCTGCTGTCACTCACACAGAAAATTTAGTTCTCTCTAGATTCCTAGGATGATCCTCTTGGTTCTCAAAATAAAAGCTGCAGTAAACTCAGCCTGATAACTGGAGCTGGCATCAGATCTAAATCAGGAATGTAAAGGTAAGAAAAAGTGGCAGAGAATAGAAGAAAACACTTTTTTTTTTTTTTAAAGAAGCATTTAATAACATCAAGGAATTGGATAATACAGATTCTCTGAAAGAGGATTGCAGCAGGTGTAAGTCCAGTCTATAGTGAGAAACAAAGGTATACAAATGTGTAATGAGACCCTCAGAGCTCTCCAATGACCCCAATAACCAAAGAAACTGAGCAAGAAGCATTTTTACAACGAACAGCAAGGAACAGAGGGATCAAATCAAATGGGAAACACCTGTTCAAAGTGTTGGAGATCTCTTAAAACATTACCACCAAGAGCATCAGTAAAATCCAGATTTGATATTGAGCATCAGCACGAGACAGTTTGTTGGCAAGGTTCACTCTGCTACTGACTGGATGGTTAAGACACATTGAGGAAAAAAACAAGCAACAAACAAAATCCAGCCAATCAAAGCAGAAATGAACCAAGAACTGTGTGTGTGCTTGTGTTTAGCTGTGTGACAAAAGACCAGTGATTCAACAAGCATTCACATTGCTTTAGGGATTTGCTTCTCCCCTTGTGCTGCCAGTGATTTTTGCTCAACAGTCCTGATAGTAAATTAGATCCAATGCAAAAGCTGAGGATTTATTCAAATCAGGTGGGAATGGGGATTGATTTAAGGATACCAAGTACCCAATGGGATTCTTGAGGGGTTGTACTCATCTCACGCTGTCTAAGCTTGCCTCATGTGTCAGGAGGATTGCTACCAGAGTTCTGCTCAGCCTGGGGGAGAACAAGGTCTCTGTGACCCAATGCCATTCCTGAGGGAGCTGGACACAGCCTCCCACCCACCCCTGCACTGCAGCAAACACTCAGAGATGTCCTCAGCCTGCAGGTGGGGGCAAAATCAAATATCTCTTCCAAACTCTTCCAGTTCAACCTACCAGCCAGCTTGTGGTGCAAAAGGCTTTGGTGGAAGCAGAGATGACCTGAGAATTCAAGCAATGCAGACACCTGGGTGCTGCTGTGGCATTACCAAGTGAAAGCCACGCAGAGGGCATGGGAAGCATTTCAGAGCTGTTCCCTCTTTGTCACAGAGAGAATTCAGCTGGTTTCAGTGCTGCTGAGTCAGCCACACACCCTGGGGTGCCTGCTGTCTGCAGCCAAGCCAAGGAGAGGATGGGGGCTCCTGGTGTTGCCTGTGCTGCTCACAAAGGCCTGGAGCTGGACAAGAGTCAGGGGAAGGTGTGGATGTGGTGAAGGTACTTTTGTGAAAACTGGACTATTTGGGAATACAAGGGCAGGAGTTCCCATGGAAAATCAGTCTGTGTTCAGCTGATTGCTGTACATCATGAGAGAGGAGGAGGATGCTGCTGGCAGAGGGGTTTTCTCCCTTGTAGATGGTTATCAAGGATGTGTGAGCTTTTCTCTGCCAGAAGTCTGTCTGTCTTGTCTAGAAGCTGCAGAATTGAAAAAAAAAAAAAAAATCCGTGAGGCCACCAAAGAAACTGGTAGATTCCAGTTAGAATTATAAACAAAATGCCTGTATTTGTGAAGTCCTCCAGACACCTCCCTTCTCCCATCTACTACTGGGCCACCCCTTGCTCCACAAAGGGGGCAGCTTCAAGGCTCTGCTGTGACCCTGCCCTGGTGCAGTGACCCCTCAACTTCTGCCTTAGAGGGGCTCTAGGACAGACCTGAGTCATCACACCAATATACCCATTAATCTATTGATGTAACAACAGTGAGACTGGTTTTGTGCTGCCTTTGCTGGGCTGTGCAAGCACTTGTGCAACTCTTCCTGAAACAAATTCAGACTTGGAAATTTAATCCTTTGGCTCTCAGAAAGAAACAACCAACATCAGGGGATGGACTAGCTCAGAAACTGAGAGGAGGCTCAGCCTCCGGAGCCAAAAACCCTGGAGCCAAGTGGACACAGGATGGAGGGGGAAAGCCATATGGCAGGTTCAAAGGGTGTCTGTAGAAGTCTCCACAGAGCCCTTGCCACCTCTCTCCTTTCATATTGGTTTGCAAAACAAACTTCCCTCTTGGATTAACTTAGGGAATTAGTCATTCTTAAATTACAGCTGGCTCTGAAGTGGGCAGGGCTGGGAGAGGGAACCACTCTCCTGAAGGCCCTGTCAGCCCATGCCTGGATGTCCTGGCTGAGGCACATCCCTGCCAGGGAAGCTGCACAGCAATGCTGCAGCCTGGGACTGCTCCAGGGAGCAGGATCCCATGGAGGGAAGGCTGAGCCCTGTGATTCCTTGGCCCTGACAGTGCTTCCCTCTTGTTTCAGGAGGAAGCAGTGAGGAAATTCCTCCTGTGATTATTTTTCACAACAAAGCCACCGGATGGGCACTGTCACGGCAGCTATGGGAGGAGAGTTCATCCCAGCTGTCAGCCCAGTGAGCATCATTAAGAACTGCAGGAACAACACAATGGAGATGAGATCCAGGAGGAAAACCCTTTATGCTTTTCCCACTTCCAGGCAACACACAATTCGTCAGACTGTACCTTGGCGACGCCGCAGCCGCAAGAAGTAAAACATGGTGCCCCATCCTGCGCAAAGCCCAACAAACAGGAATGCCAACAAGATGCCAACAAGATGGCTGTTCTCTTTGCTGGTGAGAAATTCAGGATTACCTGCAGAGTAGACGAAAACAGAGCATCCAAGTGAAGCAAGCAGGAGTGCTAAGCCATGAGCTGCCTCGTAAGCACCACACAAAGGAACTGGCCCCATCTGATAGAGAAGGAACTGATGAATGAGAGATCAAAGAGCCTCTGGCTCATCATATTTTACAGAAGGTACCTGGTATAATGCTCACTTTATCAACATTCAAAGCAAATTCTTGTCACCCCACCACAACAGATACCTTTGAACATCAATCTTATCTGAAATAACCAACAACAAGTGGTGAGACCCATCCTTGATGAAGTATTCAAATAAGGAAATCCACTTTGACTGGTTTTTAAAAACCTTTTTGTCCATGACCTAAGGAAGATGACAGGGGTTTCTACTATGAAAGAAATTTGAATATATAAATGTCACCTTCAGTTGACAAATGTCCTCTTAGTCTGGAGGCAAAGTCTCATTTAGCACTTACAGCTAAGGTCAATTCTTGGGAACTTGTTGCACATCCATCATGTACCCCCTTCCCTCAGCATCCGTGTGTCTGCCACTATGTAATTACAGGAACCTGAGCCTGTGTCCATCTCTGTCCATTTGCTAAGGAAAAGTCTCTGAGACTGGTTGGCTGCAGCATGTGTGGATTTTAATTATGAATGTGACAAGGACATCTCCCTGCCCATGTAAAACTCTGTTCACATCAAACTGTCTGGACAAACCCCTCTCAAAGCAAAAGGCAAACACAAGAAGAGATTAATCTAGAATTCCCTCACCAGGAACGGCAACTGGCAGTGTGATGTGTTTTGGACTTGACTTTTGAATGTAGCACTTCAGGTTAGGGTTGTGTTGCCAGGCAATTGCCTCTGCTTCACAGCAAACATTCTTGTCCTCAGTACTGATGTTATCTCCTCCATTTTCTGAGATAATGAAAGGTAAAAAAAGTTTTGATTATAAATATGGATCATGTAGAAGATCTTCAGTGAAGGGCTAAAGATGTTGAAGAGGTTAGTAGATTTAAAAAGTGGATCATGTTGCACAAAATGTTGGAGATTGCTATGATTGCTACGAGTTGGAGATGTTTCATTCCCTAACAGTCCAAATCAACCACTATCATTAGATTTCCTTCTCACCAAAGCTGATGAGTTGTTCTGGGAATCAAGAATGAAAATACTTGAAGAAGGCAAGAAAGTTTTCACATGCAGTTAATAACAAAACATCTGTTAAAAGCTTATCATTACCCTTATGCAATAAAAAGCTACTAAAAATTTTTCAAGCTGCCTTTTACACACAGGAACCAGAGGAACAAGCAAGTAGCTTGTTGTAAATCTCTAGTAGTAGCTGAGTAAATCTCTAAGACCCTGGAGTGCATATCCTACCAACCCTGCACCCCATTGTGCCATTGTAGAGCTTATTCTTCTTCAAAGAGAATCTGGAAAACTCCCTTCTGCCTTCACCTACACAGCCACCCCTTCCCCTCTGAGGGGATACAGGGATCCCTGTCTACAGCAATTTCCAGATTTCACTGTGAATGTTTCAGTGTCACCAAAGTTTTACACAATAGTGACAGCATGCAGATATTTTGCAATGGTGAGCATAAATACAGGAGAGAAATGGTTTAATGGTGGCCAGAAATTAAATACAGGAGGAATGATTAGCCTAAATAAAAGTCTATTAGATTAAACTAAATAAATAAAAGCCCTGCAGACTGAGCCACCATGAAGTTTTGCCCTCATGGAGCCACTTGCTCCTTGTACTGACAGGTATTTAAATTCCTGATTTTGGCAGTTTTGTGAGGAAGCTGGAAAGATGTTCCTGGGTGCTTATTGAATTGGACAGAAGAGCAGCACAGAGCAGCTCTTGAGGCTGGACCTGGGTGTGTTCTGGCTGAAGCAGGTGGGATTCACACATTGCAATGTGGCACAGAATTTCACCATGGGAATTGCTGTTACCAAAAAAAACCCTAAAATAAAAACATATATTTATAAATCAGAGTAACATGTTTGTCTGAACTTCTCCTAGTATAGTTTTGAGCATTGTTTGACCTGAAAGAACTGAATTTACTTTTGTGAATTACTTCATGACTTTTTCTCACAGGAGAAACCCAATCATTCCAGTTTATTCGCTCATAAGCCTTGCTGTCTGCCCACAAAGAGAACAGTTCAGTTTCCTACCCAGAAATATGTTTTCCATCAGTTAATAACCAGGTTCCCAGCACAGCATACCTCCAGAATTCAGGATGCCGCACCAGAGTTTTGATGGAGCAGTTTTGACCCAGATGCCATAAATTCCTTCAAGAGAGGAATTTGCTTGGTGAAAGCAAACAGTGATGTGTGATTTGTTGGCCACCAACTCAACTGTTGGAATAGTGTTTGTCTTGTTTGGTATTTCACCGATTATTTTAAAGTTTTCTAAACTGATTCTCCCATCTTCGTGCATGCAGCTTTTACAGTCCTTACAGTAGTGGACTGTCATAGTTGTGCTGCCTTGTGTCCCCTTAGCAGGGCCAGCATTGGACACAGCAATACCTAAATCAGAAGAAAACAAAGAAAAAAATTTTCCATCAGTTTTTTCCCTGGATGTTTACTGTTAGAGAACAAGACGGGTCTTGGTGGACAAGCTTAGTCATGGCTTTGGAGACATTGTCTGCCAATAGGCAAATGTTACACAGTATTGGGGCCAGTTCCCAGGATAACTTTTGGGGTAGAAAGATGATAGAATTCCCCCACTACGTCCACTGTTTTTTTAATTGGGAACCTGGCAGCTTGGGAGGTGAGTTGAAAGATGTTTCTCTTGCTGAGCTCCTCTGTTCTTGTCCTCTTTCCTTCCCAAACTCCTTGGCACAATCCCACCACGTGTCCCCCCAACACACTGCCAGATCCCAGGACCACCGAAGCTCAGAGCTGAGCTGCCACTCTGCCCACTCTGGGTGCAGTGTCCCAGGTTTCCTCCCTCAGACCCTCCTGGGAAAGAGTCAGTCCTTTGGGAGAGGACTCATCTTATCTGACATCAGACAGACCCAAAGAGTCACCCCTCCCAAAAGAGGAGATTGTGACAGGACAAACACATCAACCTTCACCTCCTTAATTTCTCACCTTAGAGGTTTTGTTTTCTTGGTTTTAGCTGGGCACAGCTGAATTTATCCTAAGAGTTCAGAGGTTTTGAGCTACGGAAGAGCAGGGGAAAGCACTGAGGTCAAACACAGGGACTCACTTGGATGGGGAGCAGCAAGAGCCAGGAGCAGGAAACCCAAGTGCAGGAGGTGAGGAGAGTCCATGGGGCTGCCTGGGGGGCTCTGTCCCAGATCCTCCACCGTGTCAGGGCAGGCTCCTCCCTCAGTCTTCTCCCTGTTGGGAATTAAAGGCAGTGCTTAGCCCCCAGTGTCTCTGTTGTCTTTGTCCAGACAAAAAGATAACAGCTCGCAGATCAAATGTCAGACAGCAGCTTCCAGCCCAGGTCACGGGATGGGAGCAAGGCAGAGGAACCCTCTCACTGCTCACACAGCTCTACAAGGGCCAGACTCACAGCCGTTTCCACCTCTGGCTCAAGCACAGCAGCAGGAGACACGAGGTCCTTCTGCAGGGAGAGGGAAATCCCTCCCGAGCCTGCTCGGCAGGAGACTCCACGTCCACATCCTCCTCCAGGCAGTGATCCTGCACACACCCCTCCATAGGAACAGTAAATAACAGCTTGATTTGCTGTCAAATTTTCCAAAGTTGAGTTTCAAAGTTTTCTCAAGTTATCCAAAACCCACCAGAAGATCAACTAAGGAAGATGGATTATGCTGACTGAATGTTTCACTTGGCCTAAGCTGAAATATTTATTGGCCAATCGAATTATATTTTTAATTTAGGAGATCTGATGGGAAATATCTGTTCACATCAAATGAACAAACAAACAATAACTTGGTATTTCTTTTCAAAACATCCTTGGATTTAGTCAGAAGTTAGTTTTCATTTAAATAAAACTGCTACCACTTTGTGATGTATGTTTTAGTGAAATACTTGCCAAATAAGAAAAAAATTATAGAAAATTCACCTAACTTTCCTCACCAGCCTAGCTCTGGAAAACACAAACTGCTTTGTTCCTGGGAGCTTTTCATCAAAAGCTTTCATTAAAATAACTTTTTTGCTGCCACTACCTGAGAAATACCTAGAGGAAATTTCCAAATTAGTTATATGCTAGTTCCTAATTATACATTCAACAGAAGTTAATAAATGCTTATCTCTCCTGGTCTGTGCTGATCTAGATCTGCTGAGAGTTCTACCCCATTTCCCAGAAACAGGTGAACCAGCAGAAACACAACCCAAGGACATGCCCTTCCAGCTTCCTGCAGGTGCTGACGCATCCTTGAGACCAGCTGCAAAATTTCCTGTGGAATAAAACCCGGGACACCTCAGGCTCTCGACAGCCCTGAGCAGGATGCAAATCCAGGGAATTCTGGGCAGAGCTGGGCCCCTGGCACTGCACCCTCCAAGGAGTGATCCATCCTCTCCACCACCACCTTTGCACTTCATGCACAGAGCTCCTGCTCACCTGGGCAGTCCTGCAAGGATTTCCTCTGGCCCCACCAAGTATTAACAACAATATTTTCTCTTACATAAAAAATCCATACATAAAACATTCCTCTTCCTCTTCCCACCCATTAAAAAAATCATCCTGTCTTTTTAATTATTTTCTTTCTGATCATTCATATTTCACACATTCCTTTATCCCATTTCCTCATTTGCAAAGCACAGTTAACAATGCCTGGCCCTCCTGCCCTGCAGATGAGCAGAGTTCCAAGGGATTGACATCAATCTTGAAATCACAGAATCATAAGTGTGGAAAAGACCCTTGAGTCCAGCTGCTAACATGGCACTGCCAAATCCACCACTTAGTCCCTAAGAGCCAGATCTTCTTGTCTTTCAGATGCCTCCAGAAGATTTATACCCCAGGGCATGTTTGCTGCACAGAACAGCTGCAGCACATCTGGCAGAGTTATTTGCCCAGAGGTCAAGATTTGGGTTTTCCCAGGAGTTTTCAGTGTCCTCATTTGTTTGGTCCTCTCTTGTGTAGTCTTCTTGCCCCTCTCCTCATTCTGGTCAAAGGACGTGTCCCGTCCTCTTATCTCTGGTGACATTCCCTCCTTCTCCCCCTCTTCTCTTCAGTTTCAGCAGCCAGAACACCATCCACCAAACCTCTGTTCACCCCAACTGATCTGTCTTGAAATCTGGAGACTCTCCAGCTGTCTTGGCCAGCTCCTGCCATCAGAATTAAACTTACTTCAATAAAACACTCAAATCTAAAGTGAAACACATTCTTTGGACAGACAAAATATTTTCCATCCAGTTTTTTTTTTTTTTTCCGCTTGTTTCCCTTTCATTTTCAAAGTAATACAAACTTTCACTTGTCAGAGCTTCTGAAGTTTTCTGCAGAGCTGTAACAAAGCAAAGCCAGACCCTAAAAGCAGATCAGGAACAAGCAGTAGGTGAACAAAGGAACAAACAGGAGGAGCTGGAGTTCCTTCAGCAAACACCAGCACTCACACCCAGCTTCCCCCCAGGGCAGACCTGACCCACAAACCAGCCCACCTGAGATCACCAGCAGGAGAAAGAGGATTTGACAGGAAATCTGCAGAGCCCTAACAAGGTCCTTGGGTTTTGGTTTTGAAAGGATCTATTTGAGGGAACATCACTACCTGAAACTCTCAGGCTTTTCCTTCTCCCTGTAGCATCATAACAAACACAAGACAATAAATAACTCCAGTGTTTGCCACGAGAAGGACAAAATTCAGTCTCCAATGCAATAACATCACTTTCAGCAGAGCAAAGGTTCTCAATCAAAGTTAAAATCTGATGACCTGGAATACTCCGTTTCCTCCTACTCCAGCACAAGTTAAACCAGGTCACTACCTCTCCAGTGTGTGTCCTCAGGCTTTCTGCCTCTAGCACAGTTCAGTGGGGACCCCAAAGTGACCAAGCAGAGTCCCCCCAACATGCCCAGGAGCCAGCAGAGCAGAGCTGCTCCCCAGGGTTCACGTGTCAACATCCCCTAACAGGGTTAACATCCCCTCTCCAAACAACCAAACAACCATTAAGCACAGTCATGGACACACAAAATCCAGCTGCAAACTCTGCATTTTCTCACCCCTCTTTCAGTCACATACCCTCGGCTCTAGAGATTCAGGAGCAATTTAGTCTGTAGGTTTTATGGTCAGAACCAGCTTGGTGGAACAAGACACCACAATCTCTAAAATATTTATTTGGCTCCCTAAGGGTCCTGTGGGGAAGGCTTAAGTTGCAGTCAGTTTGGAGAAAATAGTACTATTAAAGGAAGTAAGGCAGCAACAGAATAAAACTCAAGGAACTTCAGAAGATCCTGGAGATTTTATTTTCTACTCTAAGTCGTTTCCCAGAAAAGGAGAAGTATTTACGTAATATAATTTTGGTATCACTTTCCTTATCATGTTTCTCTCCCTGGTCTGTTGTATTCCACTATCAACAAGCCTTTGCAATAAAGACAAATAAAGAAAACAATAAAAAATCATGTGAGGAGATAAAGCAGCTCTTTCCTGAGTGAGTGTACTACTACAGTTTGTATCCACAGCTCCAACAAGCCATTGGAGAGAGAGCAACCAGCAGGACATTGAGGTTGAGCTGAGAAATCTCTGCAAAAATCCTAAGTGTAAAGCACACTTTGGCTTTCCTCCCCCTGCTTGGAAAAAAATTTTCCACAGCATTATAAAACATTGGTAACACTTTTTTACTGCCTGCAGTACATTAAGTAGAATGAAGTGTTTCACTGGGTTTAACTTCTTCTATTTTAAAACCACTAATGCTTTGTATTTTCGTTCTGTTTTGTTTCATTCTGAACCCAGAGCTGCCAGGCTGGATTGTTCATTAGTCAGGCTGGACTTGGGAAAATGCACAATCAGCTCCTTGAAAAGGAGAAGAACTGCAGGGATTTCTCCTGCAACCTTTCTGACAAATTCTCCCTTATTTGCAAACATGACAGGATGGAACTTTTGGAAAAGAAGATATTAGCAAGACATGCTAAGGAGATATGAGAAAAAAAAAAAGGTTAATGGTTTTGGGAAAATTATTCAGGAATTACATGAACAGGAAAATGCTGTCAATACATTTATTCTATGATTTCTGAGTTTATATAAATGCACCAAGAGGAAGCTGTTGGGTTTCTGCATTCCCACAATCAGTGTGAGTTCACACAGAGCTCTCTGGAAGTTGCCAGTCTGGGCTACAGATATGGTGTTAATTAGCCACAAAGCTCATCAGCACCAGCAATAAATGTTCTTCCCTATGCAGAAAATGTGCAGCACACTGAGAATTTCCCTCCTGCCAGAGACATTTCAGTGCCTCTTTCTGAATGACTACTTCAAAACAAGAAAGCAAGAATTTGTAAGAGAACTGGGTGGAAGACAGGACCTTCTAAAGAAGACAGGACCCTGTAAAGAAGAAGACAGTACCTCAGAAGCTGTTTGTGTCCAAAGAAGCCTTCATGCCTCTTCCCTTCTCCAACTGCTGTGCAGCCTTTTCAGATCCCAATTCATTCAGCTCCTCTTCCAGAGGAAATGCAGAAGTCAATGGGATCTCAGAAAAAAAAAGCCATTTCACTGGCTCCACCCATTTTAAATGCAACAACGGCACAAGAAACTGCATTTTCACTTTCGGTTCAGAAGTACAGGTTAGAGTGTGCAGAGCAATGGAAACCAGGTAAGTCTGTGCTGCTGTGAGTGCAGGAACTGCTGGAATTGAAGGAACTGCTGGAATTGAAGGAACTGCTGGAACTTGCAGGAACTGCTGGAATTGAAGGAACTGCTGGAACTTGCAGGAAATGCTGGAACTTGCAGGAAATGCTGGAAACTGCAGAAACTTAGCTGGATCTGAGAGCAGCAATGCTATCTCCCAGTCCACAGTTTGCTCTTTCACCGCACCACTCTTTTATTGCACTTTGTCCCTTTTTTTAATCACATGATCTGCAAGCCAGAAAGTCCAGACAAGGAGTTTCTGCTTGCAAATTTTGCTCTGAGTGTTTTTGGAAGGATTCACGTGCTTGGTTTATGCTGAGCACTGCAGCACCTGTGCCCTTGTCGTGGAAGACGTGGAGGCTGACCCTTAGGGAAACTCAGTTTCAGGGGTTTATTTAGCAGACATCATACAGAACTGATCAGCCTTCAATTTGATCACTGTGCTGCACACCCACACTGCCCCTCCAGTGAATTTGGGCTTTGCTCTCACAGTCCCAGCTCAGGGCAGCAGCTGTGTGTTAAAAAAATGCTCCAAAACTGGAACATTTGCCTATAATTTCACTCTCATGTTTCAGGCTCAGGACATTAAACTGGTGACATTTCCTCAAAGAAAAACCCAAACCACCGCTACAACAAACACAGCCAAAACCAAACAAGCCAACAACAAAACCCACAACAAAACCCCCTTGTTTCCCTTATCCTGTGCCCTTGTTACCCTGCCCTGGCTCAGAAGTATCACCTCCAGCATACAGATGAGGTTTCTACATCTCTAGAGAAGTTGAATATTGGCAAAGGTAACTCATTAAGTGGGTAATCATTACCAGGAATGACCCCCACAAGGTGATGTAAGCCCCAGGTCTGCAGGTTTTTTCCCTCCAGTGCCCTGCCCTGGCACTCAGCACAGTCTGGCAGTGGCTTCACAGCAGTCATGATCCAAACAAACATGTTGTGCCAGTCCCAACCAGTCCCCTGACACCAAATTCACACCCTAAACCAACCCATGACAGCAGAGTCTCGCCGGGTGCCATGGGCTGGGCTGAGCTGCTCAGCCAGGACTGCCCGAGTATGTTGTAACATGGGATGTGAATTACCACAAGGAAATGAGCTGCAGTTATGAAATGTAGCAGAAAAACCACCATTTGGGGGGTTTTGAGGCTCCCAGAAGATTGCTAGGTTGGAGGAATTGCTAACAAGACTGAGCCCTTCACTCAAACCCAGCAAACCTAAATAGCAGCTGTTCTAGTGCAAGATGGCACCCCTGAAGATAGGAATATTCTGGGAATATGACTCAAAATTTTAATTTTTCTTTTGTCTTGATTCATTTTCACAGAAAGGGTTAGTCTCCAAGAACAGGATTTGGTAATACCAAACCACACAAGTGTTGTTTCAGATTCGCCTCTTCCTCAGAGATACAACACTGAGTTCCTCTGGCTCTGCCATAATGTGATTTTTCCATTTTCAGTGTTCCCTCTGAGTGATACCAAGTTCCTCAAACATCTGCTTTCTGCAAGCATAGGGCAGAAATTCAGGGGTAACATAGGCTGCATAATTTAGAATTATTTGAAACAGGCAAAGATCATCTGTACTCAAAAACTGCTTGGCAAAGTTTTAGTTTGCACAGAGTTGCACTGCATCCTTTGACTATAAACTGTGTGATAAATAGAAAAAAATTATTAATAATTCATATCTTCAGTAAGGAGCTTCTCCTTCTTTTTAATTAAATTGTATTTATATTGCAATAATCCCACAAACTCCACTCCTGAACAAGGCTCAATTTTGACTTCCAAAAGAGAGAACCTCCAACAAGAACTTTCTCCTATGGCTGAGGAATTTTATACTTTGATCCATCCTGACAGCACAAAATCCCTTCTAGCTGAATCCAGAATTATCAGCCCAGAATACCAATGTTAACTTTAACCAGAATTTTACCCAGAAACTCAACATGACAAATGAACCAGGAGATATGAAAGTCAAATACTATAAACATAGAACAATCTCAGTTTCTCTTAGCTATATTCATGATTACAAGAAGTGTTTTGGGCTTCTATTCCTTTTTGTTTCAAGGAACTGTAATATCTTGTATATCTTACTTCAGGTTCTGGGAAATTGAAAGTAATAAGGCAGCACAAAGATCTTTCCCAGGTCTCACCATTAAGTGTTTTTGTCCCATTAACCCGTTGGTCTCAGTGTGCTTTGTCCTTGATTTTGGCTTCCAAGTCTCACTTATCTCCACTTTCATGTTAGCGAAGAATTCCCCTGCTAATCTGGTACGTTAAGAAAATAGAACATGAGGTAATAATTTAAGGCTGGAACATAAAAAGGGAAACCCCACTGGTTTGTGACAGCCATTTTAGGGTCATAGAATGTTCTTTTACTGCCGAGCCGTTCACCAGTCAGGCGCCACAAGAAAAGATAAAGGTGTTTTCTCACGTTGGTTAAAAGGTTACCCTACGAATCTGAGCGTACACATTCAGCTTTGCTCAGAAGTGTGAGAAGAGAAGTTACTGTGAAAAACCATGTCTCTTACCTTGGCACCTGTGAATTACTGCAGAAGAAATCAACAGCCACCCAAGATGTTGCAGGCAGAAAGAGCTTGTGCTAAACCCCCATGGACACCTCATGAGGAAGTCTCCTCTTCCAGGAACTGCCCTGGAGGCAGAAGAGTGACCAAGGGCAGGAATGAGAAGAGATTAACTTCTTAACCCCAAGGACAGATGGACTGTAGACAAGTTTTATCTTTTGCTTAGAATCATAAAATCATTATGGTTGGAAAAGGTTTTTGGAACCTTAAATCATTAAGGTTCCAAAATTATGAAGTCCAACATTTGACCAAACTTCTTTGCCTTCAAGGCCATGGTCAGTAAGAGAGATGAAGCTACAGGGGTGAGCCTCCTCTGCTACAGGAGCAGAGGAGTGTCCCATGGGGACACACTTCAGTGTGCCATGGGGGAGCACAGCTCAGGGATGGCCTCATGCTCTGAGCACCAGGTAAATCACAGAATCACAGAATTGGGGTGGGAGGGAACTTAGAGGTGTCATTAAAGATCTAGTCCCACCCACTAAGGGACACCTTCCACTAAACCAGGTTGTCCAGAATCCCATCCAGCCTGGCTTTGGACACTTCCAGACATGGGGCAGCCACAGCTTCTCTGGAAAACTTGATGCCTCACCATCCTCAGAGCAAAACAACTTCCTCCTAATCTCTCATCTAAAGCTACTCCATGAGTCTGAAGCCATTCCCCCACCTTGGCCTGTCACTGCATGTGCTTGTACAAGGTCCCTCTCCATCCCCCTGTAGGCTCCCTGCAGGTCTGGAGTCCTCAGCCTCGTTAGTTCCCAGGGCTGCAGTGCCACTCAGGGCAGCTGTGCTGGGCAGGGCCCCATTGCCAGGGCACAAACATTCCAGCTTTTCTTCTGATGAACATGGAAATGAGTCTGATGTCCCACAGGTGCTGTCCCCTGCTCCAGAAATCTACAGGGTGCTGGATGAGCCAGCATCATCTTGATACCATAACACTTCCTCAGCAAAACTACTGACAGCACAACTGGATGGATGGATGGATGGATGATGGATGGATGGATGATGGATGGATGGATGGATGGATGGATGGATGGATGGATGGATGGATGGATGGATGGATGGATGGATGGATGGATGGATGGATGGATGGATGGATGGATGGATGGATGGATGGATGGATGGATGGATGGAGGGATGGATGGATGGAGGGATGGATGATGGATGATGGATGGATGGATGGATGGATGGATGGATGGATGGATGATGGGAGGATGGATGGAGCAAATTAAGGTGATCTTGAACATCTCAAGGCCCAACGCAGCAGCTGCCCACCAGGCCTGTGCTGTGGCACACAGAGCAGGAGCTTGTGCCAGGCCCAGCAGCTGTGCATCCACCCAAAACTCCCTCATTCAGTCACTGCAAAATGATCCAATCACCTTCCCAAGTATTAGGCATCTTCTCCTATGATTTTTTTTTTTTTTTTATTTAAGTGGAGGGACAGTTATTTTGAAGCCTGCCAGGAAGCTGCTCTCCCTACAAGATGAGATCATGCCCTATTTGCTTGTGCTTGTGCTCTGTTTCACTGTTGACCTGTTTAGTGAATAACCCTGAAACAGTAATCTTGTCTGGGGAGACAGCAAGTGTGAATAAAGCACCTCTCTTCCTTCCATAGCTGAGTCTTGGTTTTTTTTTTTTCCAAACTACAATACCAGAGTTTGGAAAATTACTGTATGGAATACAACTAACAATTGTCTTGCAAGAAATACACATTGACAGCTCCAGGGGCTGTGGCAACACTCCAAAACTTCAGCAAAAGCTGGAAATGAGCTTCCTCTAAAAGGCAGAGCATTTCCTAGAACACTCCCTTCCAAGTGCCAAACCAGAGCCGTATCTGTTGTTGTGACCTTCTGACCTCAAAATGCTTTGATGCCTTTTTAGGAGAAATAGCCCCCTTTTCCAAGCACTTGTGCACCCACTGTGTGTGTCCAAGGGAGCTGGTTCTGACTGCTATGGCACAGTCAGTACCCAGCAGCATCCCAGAGATCAGAACACACAGAAGCAGAGATCCAAACCCCCTCTGGTTTTGCAGAGACACAACCTAAGATCAGCTGAGTTGTTGGAGCAGGTGCTAATAATGCCTAGGTTTTGGGGTTGATCCCAAATGGGCTATTCACTTAAGAGACCCTTCCAACTCAGACTATTCTGTGATTCTGTGAACCAACAGTGTCTTGGACAAAGCAGTTCCATCACAGTTCAAAACAAGATCCAAAGCCTTCCATGACAGGAAATGAAAACAACTTATCAGAATAAGTTGTTTACTGACTGCTTCATACCAAAGCCAGCTGTTATAATTGTTCCTTTAATAAAAGAGAAGAGGGATCATCAAAGAGAAAGCTGTAAATTAAATCCAGGATGGGACACACATTTTCTTTGATTATCCCTGAAAACAAAAACTATGGTGACCCTAACAAATCTTTGTTTCCCTACAGTTAAAGAGGACATAAGGAAATTTCTGTTCTGAAATACCAGGTGTTTGAGGCCATGAGAGAAAGCAAACAAGCTATGTAGTATTTGCTTTCCAAATCTCACCTACCTGCAGAACCTCCACTTATCTGTTTACCAGGGACTCCCTTGCTAATCATGTGCATAGAGTAATTTATGGCTGAAATATAACTAGGGCCATAAATTTTTATGGCAATGAAGGCAGTATTACAAAAGTGATTTTCATCATTCAAATGATCAAATAATTCACTCATCGAATACCTGTGTGCCACCCAACAGCTGCTCCCACAAAGGAGCTGTTGTCAGGCATGGTTTTCCCAGATGCATGAGGTGCAGTTCCCTGAGGTTTCTGCATCACCAGAGCAGCAATTTGGCTGCAGAGTTCAGGGCTCTTAGAGAGAAGCTCCAGCCAACACCAGGACATTTGGCTGCCATTACACTCATGTGCCAGGCTCAGGACATCAAAGACAGAATGGTTGAGACCTCAGGTAATAATTACACTCAGAGCTGAATTAACATCACTCCCCAGTACATTCTCGCATCTACTTCCCCCACCTAGCCTGAGCTCTACCCCAGGTGCTGCCTCCTTTCTAACATTCCTAGAGGTTTTGGATCAGGCTTTTCTACTTTCTACCCCATCCCATTTCCCTTCAGATCAAAAACCAGCTGAGCACGACCCAAAGGCAAGTGGAGGAAACTGCCTTCTGCAAAAGGATGCTGAATAATTATAAACTTTCTAGGGTAGCTGTTTGAGTTTTTATTTCTTTCTGCCAGGATGGAATTTCTTGTTTGGACTCAGATGTTTATTAGTTCTTATCTATGTTACAGTCTCACAAACGCTGAGTTCTACAGCACTTCACTCTAACAAACTAAAAATGGAGTCCTATCTCTCTCTCTACAAGGCCTTTGAAGGATAAACTGTCCAATTAAGAAATGACACTGCAATTATTTTTACTTTTAACCCAATAACCAATCACCCGTGCCCCACAATGAGGACGTTTTTACCCAATTACACAAAACCACCCAAACCCATGGAGAAGAAGGAGAAGAAGAAGGACCAGCCTCTACCCTAAAACCTCCATCTTGCTCTATATATATCACTATATTCTAAACCCTTAAACTCTATGTTTTTCCACCCTGTGATATCACACACTTCTATTCAAACTCCACACCCACAATCCCAGTTCTATCATTCCATTTTGGAAGCCTTCTCCACGGCCTCAGGTCAAATGCAGTGTTCTCTTGCGGGCAGTGCCTGTCAGCACAGAAAGTCTGAAAGTCTCTGCAGCATCTCATGGATAGGCAGAGCACGCTGCATCCTCCCCCAGCCCCCTCCTGCCAGGGATCCCCACTGTGTGGCAGATGTGGTACCCAGGGTTTCTGACTGACAGACAAATGTCTAACCCTTCTCTAAGTTTCTTTTAAGGTAACAGCTTGATGTTCTTATAAATGTTCTTCAGTGGTGACATAAATTTATAAGTTTTAATGGATCATACGCCTGTCCTTTCCCCTAACCCTTAAAAAAGCTGTGGTTTAACATCTCCTAAACCCCAGCGGCATATTGAGATATATAGTGAGCTGTAAAACACCTTCTCAGCTCAAAAACTGGTGTTGTATTACAATTTTCAGCTGACAGCACTCTGACTTCTTTATAACAACACAAAGGCATGCCTTGTCATGCATTAAGTAATCATCTACAGACTTAAACTATGCCAAGGGAAATACAGGTGGGATATTAGGAATTTTTTTATATCTATAAAGGGTGATAAAGTGCCAGGGAGACGGTGGAGTTGCCATCCCTGGATGTGTTTTAAAAAAAATTGGATGTGGCACTCTGTGCCAGGGTTTAGTTGAGGTGTTTGGGCTGGTTTGGACTCGATGATCTTGAAGGTCTTTTCCAACCCAGTGATTCTATGTGTGTGATCTTAAGACTTTAAAAAGAGTCCTCTGAGCAGCCCGTAAAAGGAGACCCAGAGCTTCTTTCAAAATCATCTTAAAGAAATTTGATATTTGCTGGCCATCTTGTCCTGAGACACAGGGATGTGTAGAGGTGGCCTAATGCCCTTTGGGATAATTCACTCCTACCTGTAGATTTGCCCTACAGTCATCAAGTCCATAAGGCTTTATGCACTGGAGCCCAAAGCAGCCATCCTGCAGTGCAGTCAGACAGACTCATGGACAGACACACAGACAGAGAGGCAGCCTACCCATGGGCTCATTGGAAATCACAAGTCCAAGGCCAGGACCAGAAGTGACACCATGCCAGGCAGAGGTGGCACCAAGCTGCTGATAAATGGCATCACTGGGGGATCCCAGCCCAGCCCTCTGACTCCCTTGGGGCCAAGGAGCTCTAGAAAAAAAAAAAAATTCATTTTCCTCTTCAAGCACTCCAGTTGTTTTTCTTCTCAGTGTTTGCTTTCTGTTGCAACATAAGCACAAGTTTATCTTTGAGTTTATGGCTGCAGGGGAGATTTACAGCCTGGGACATTGCCACATCATCTGGTTGTGAGGACACAGCTCTCTCCTCGTGCCCAGCACCAGGAGCTGTATCTTGGCCATCCTGACTCACCCCTTTCCAACACACCCTGCCCACTCAATTCTGTGACTTTATTTCCAATCCCAGCCTTGTTCCTACCTCTATGATTCTGCTCGCTTTGACAAGAGGAAAATTTAATCTATCTTACTTTTTCTTAGAGCCTGTGACAGTCAATAGCCTAATTTGAGCATTCCTTGGAAAAGTCATTACTGAGGAATATTTGCAACCAGCCTCATCCTCCTTCATCTATTCTTGTATTCTGAGCTGCATAGACAAAGTTTAGTGCAGAGTATGTGTTGTTCTCTTTGCTTTACCACTGTCCCTTGACTGGGTGTGTGTGATAGATGCAGCCACAACAAAGCTGAACCCCAGCCAGCTAATACAGGAAAGATCCAAACACAAGTGTGTTGCTGCCATGACCTGCCCCAGCTCATAAAAACTGCTGATGTAGTGATGTCTCACACAAAAACGGCCTAGAGGTAATTTTTAAATCTCTGGGAAAGTTTGGCTTCACATTTGGGACCAGAATCGAAAGCACTTCCAGCTTGAAGTGAATTACAAGCAGCTGTCTGGGAGAAAGAGCAATGAGCAAATCCTTTCAGTTCTTCAAAGCAGAGGCCTCTACAATGTGGGACAGGATGGGGCAGCTCTGAATGACTGATACCCAACTTTAGATTTAGTTGTTTTGAAAACCCCATCATCTGGCTTCTGTAGGAGACTGGATCTCACCAAAAGATTCCCAGGTCTGAGAAAACAGTGCCTGCAGTCCTTTCAACCCCAGCACAAAGGGATTCACTCACCTTCTGCCAGCTAAAATTCACTGCTTTTCTGCACACCCCTGCCCTGCCACAGGCCAAGCAAACACAGTGCTGCCTGCAGCAGCAGGATGGGGTCTTCCTTTTGCAAGGGGAAATACTCAAGAAGGGCAAAATCAGCTTTAAGCCTGTCAAGCTTTCCCCATTTGTCTTTCATCAGGCAAAGAACGTGACTCAGAAGAGGAACAGCAGCAACAGCTCTCCCAGCTCTCCCAGGCCACATATTTCAGTCTTATTCCGTTCCTCCAGTCCAGACCCTGGAAATAACCAGTTACAAGTTCCCTTGGGACCATTTATTGGACAGTGAAGGGTTGGTAGACTAGGAAATTTGTATATTTGTTTATGGCTGTTTGTCCTTTTTTTGAGTCTGCAACACCCAAGAGGCCTGCAAGCCTAAAAGCCAAGATCACCCAGCAGCACATCCCACTTCCAGGTGGTCAATCAGTGGGATCTGGAGCATCCTGCCCTTCCTGCATTCCAGTTTATCCTCTGCTAAAGCAAAACCAGCTTTGGGATTCAGAGGGGAAAGCTGCCACCAGGATAGTTACAAAGAGCTCCAACCTACTGCTAGGTCAGTGTGCCTGACAGGTACTTCACTGCCTCCTCAGCCACCTTCTTTCTAGAAGCCAAGCAACTTGTTCACATTCGTGTCTCCATCTCTAGGATACAGATTCCATGGATTCAGGCATTCCTGTCTCAAAACAGAACCAAAGGAATTGCAGAGCATGTCTACTGATGCAGACACAAGCAGTTGTGTTATTGCCCTAAGGCAAAGAGCACAACTGGAAACCCAAATGACAATGAATGACTTACCTGACATGTTCCCTGGTATCTCAGGGCAGCTCACATGCCCTCTGAGGAACTTAAATCCAGGGGTTGCCCAGAGAATAACAAAATCCAAAAGGCAACAAAAACATGGTAGGAGACACCTTTCCCAGACACATCTGGTACAATCTAGGGAGCAGATTGCTCGCTGAGGGGAGGGAGCACTGCTCAAACAGCAAACCAGGAAAACCAGCTCAAGACCCCATACAGAGTTTTAATCCTGCTGTTCCTGATGTTCAGTCCTAGTCCCAGCACTACAGATCTCCCACCAACAGCTCAGAAGCCAAAGCCATACCCCCAGGAGCTCAGTGTGAAGTTGTTAAACCATTTCTCCCAACACAAAACCCAGGAGTTTTTACACCCTTACTCCCTTGCAGGTGTCCTACTGCTGGCTAGCAAAAAGCCAAGTGTGCTGCTCAGCAGCACCAAGCAAACCTGCCAGTGGGAATTAAATCCTGCAAAATGAAGCAGGAGCAGTAGAAGGCAATCACAGCATCACAGACAGCAGAGAAGAAATTTGCAAGATCTCATGAGGGTGAACCAGACTGTTCACATGCTACAGTCTACTTCCCTGTGCAAAACCAGAGAAGAATATACACAGATGGTCAGGGTAGAGGGAAAAGAAATCAACAGTGAAAGTTACCTCCTTCAGTATTCTTCCTTGTATGATTCAGGCTTTGCACGTAACTCTTCTGTCTTTAATTCAGCCATTTATAACAAGGTTGATGTGTGATGTAGATGTTGTTCTTGAAGGAAATTATTTCAGCGCTGGCATGAGAGACCAGGGAATTGACATCTATTTCCAGTCTCACATGAGAACTCTGTGACACAGGGGGCTTCCAAACTGGCCTGAGATAAGATTAATGTTTGCAGCTGGAAAGGAAGAACCAGTGTTTCACTTTTCATGTGTGTGTTCCAAAGGCTAAACATACCTTTGGGGTTTAATGCTATCAACACCTGACACATTGACATCACTGGGCCTGTCTTGTGCTCCCCTACTGTACAGATTGCATTGGACCAGGAATCTGGAGATTTTGACCCCTTTTTCCTTCTCCAAAAGGAGAAGGCCTGTGACTTTATTCTATTTCTTGCACACTGAGGAGATAGAAAGTGTTAACCTCACTGCAGCCCAAGGCCTTTGGTGGCTGTTGCAGATGGGGATCAGACGAGGAACACCCAACAATGCAGGGTATTTGTGAGTTCTCTGCAGTGCATTCCCTACAGGCACTCTGCAGCAAGGCTCATTGGTTCCACTGCTTGAGGCAAAGCAATAAAACCAAGAGGAAATTCCCTTTGCAGCTCTGTGTTTCTCCCTCTGCTGTGCTCACCCCCAGCCCTCCCACCTGGACCACGCTGCTGTTGAGGTCTCCATTCCAGCTATGGAGCCATTTCAACTCCTGGTGTAAAAGGATCTTGCAGATGGCAATAGAATTTCTGAAACAAAAGTGGGGTTTTTTTGGTTTGCAAGCAAGGACTTCCTTATCTGAGCATAGCTTCTCTTTCCCACCCAACACAAAGATGAATTGAAGCTATTTATCCAAACAAATTCTAGTTGTTCCAAACTGATTCTTTCATACCAAAGTCTGACTCTTCCCTTTGGCACAGTTTTATTAAATTTTCCCACTCCATTTGATGTAACTGGTGCTCTCTGAGGACTCACACCATTTCCTCCAACACTGACTTTCAGTTTTCTCTAGAGGTGTTTTTCTTCCATGAGGCACAGCCAAATGCTGGCAGGCCACAAGCCAGTCCCACAGAACACTCATTTATTGATGCATCACAGATATTTCTCATTACTGCTAACATTTTGTAGTTGAAGCCTTGTCAGTTGTGCAATACAGAAAATATCTGTTTCAGAGAGAAACATGACTTCAGGCACTACAACCCTGGCAACTCACAGCTTTGTTATTCCCCAAGAATGCTTATCCAGCAGGGACTGTACAAACTAAATTGGGGGACAAATGAAGCCTTTCACGTTTTCATTCCTGTTTAGAAATAGACATAGAAATAGAGTAGTCTTTACTGGGGCTTTTCCTTCTATTAACATGGCAGTAAATTCATTATCCTGCCACGTGAAGATGTGAAGGCACAAGCAGGAAGGGAGTTTTGCCTTAAGGGAACTGAATAGAGGAGCTGTGGCCAATCAGCTCAGTGTCTGACCACCACAGAAGTGAACTCACGATCAACTCTTCGAGACAGAGACATCAGGATTATGGCACATGTGCCAAAAGTAGCTATGGCACATGTGCTACCTGCAGTTATCATGGAATCCCAAAATCATTTCACTTGGAAAAGACCTGGGTCATTGAGTCCAGCCTGTGCCCAATGCCCACCTTGTCACCGAGCCCACAGCAATTCCTTGGACACCTCCAGGGATGGGACTCCACCCCCTCCCAAAGCCTGGAAATGCTTTCAATGATTAAAATCTTCCAGACATCCAAATTAAACATCCCTTAGCACAGTTTGAGGCCATTTCCTCTTGCCCTATCAAAGTGAAATCAGAAAGTGTTAGGAAGTAAACACAGATCAGAACAACTAAAGCCACAGCACATCCACATCCAATTAGCTCATATTCCAGTAATATAAACTAGATCTGAAAAATACACAAATCTGGGAAATGGGCAATGTGGGAAATGTGGGCTGCAGGAGCAGGGGCACAGGAGACAACAAAGATGTGCAAGAGATGGCCATGAAGATGTAAATGACCCTGAGAAACAAGGAATGTCACCTCCCCTGTCCTTGCAGGACAAGAAAGTGGGGTTCACAAAAGGTCTGTGCTTCAAACGATTGCAGCCCTTTGCTGCAGGACAAGGTGCCAGCCCAGAAACTCTCAACATATCTGGGATTAGACAGATCCGTGGGAGGAAGGTGCAGCAACCAGAGCTCTTCAGCACTTTGGCTCTCCCAGCTCAGGGAGTCTCCAGCACCTTCCTGCTCAGCAGCTCCATCCCAAAGGAACACCAGCTACTTGCAAGTCACTGTCACCCTTAGAGATGGATGTTGGGGTCCAGCCCAGGCCAGCAGAGCTGGTTTGCCCTCCACTAATGTCAAGAAAAGATTGCCTCTGAAATAAGCACAAGTGGGCCTGGAGTTTAACTCGGTTCCTTTTTCATGCCACAAATGGATTTCCTTCCTCCAGCTGCTGGTTTGCAGCCTTTTCCCCCCTCCCCAGCCTTGCATTCCCCCCTGCACTCACTGAATGCTTCACAGTCCAGAGGGCTACACCAGGCTCTGTGCAGTTCCCTGTGTCCATGCAATCCAAACTCCAGCCAGCAACTTGTACCTTCCATCCCTGTAACCTGCGGCATAACAGGAGTAACAAATCCTCCTCTTGAAGGTGGACACAAGGTTTGTAGGTAATGTTACTACCCTGTGCAAACAGCATACTCACAGCACACTCCTTCCCCAGGGCAGCCAGCCATCAGCCTGCTCCATGCAGCAGCCCAGCATCTGCTCCAAAGCCACTGAGACATGTGTTTGTGGGCTGCTGTTGGAGGAATGATTGCCTTGGAACAGCCCTAAGCTCTTCTTGAAGCTTCCTTCCTGTTCTGCTTGTGGCTGGGAAAATGGGTAACACTTGAAAAAAAAAAAAATAAACTTATCAAATTGTTCTGGTGAAAATATTCAGGAGAATAAACCTGTCCAGCATAAGAGCTTTACACAAGTCTTTCTGTTCTTTGCAGGGCATGGTGGACAAGGCTCAACTTTAAAGTGCCATTAAAATGAAAAACATCTTGGAGGCAAACAGAGGGGAAAGACAAGATTCACTGACCAAACAGGGCAACAAGGCACAGATCCCAATAGAAAGACATGGGACAGGGCACTGAAAGAAACTAGTAATATCAAGCAAATATTTGTTAATTTTTCCCCTAATTTTATATATATTAAAAATATAATATATACATTATATAGTCTATCTTATATAATATATAATAACTATTTAATATTATATATGTATATACATATATATATGTATATATATATGTATATACATTATATATATATACACACACACTTTCTGCACCCATATATATATATATATATGCAAGGAGATAGATATATATATATATACAAGGAGATATATGTATATATATATATGCAAGGAGATATATATCTATATATATATGGGATTTTGCCTGCTCTCCTGCAGCAGCCCGGGATAAAAAGTTCCTGTGCCAGTCCCAGCAACAGCCACTTGATGGCCATCCTGCTCTGCAGGAGAGGGACACCGGGGACAGAGCAGGGCCCCGGGGCTGGGGACTGGCCAGGTTCCCCTGAGCTGACCAGCCAGGAGCAGAGGGGTCCCCTGACACCCCCGAGCAGCTGCCCCTCAATTGGGTGCTGTGAAGGAGAGATTTGAGATCACTTAAAATATCACTGGCAAGGGTATGAGCTAAAGTCAGATTTAATATTGAGTGACAAAGGATGACAGCTCTACTACTTACAGGACAGCTGAGGCACAGCAAGGGAAAACAATCAAAAAGAAGATACAGAGGAGGAGAAGAAGGCCTCGAAAGATGGAGGCTCCCCATCCAAGAAAAAGAGGATAAAAGGAATGAAAGAATGTGTTGCAAAGTGGCATGAAGAGTGAGAAATCAATAACCAGGAGACGATACAATACGAATTAATTAAGCGAATGATGTGACTTAGAACCAATGAACATTAATGTGTTTGTTTGCTAAAAATGTACAAATAAGTGGAAAAGTTCTGTATTTGCATCAGTGCAGAGGCCAGAACTTGTCAGCCATCCCTGCTGGCCAAAAACAAAGCAACGCCTTACACTCTAAGACAGGGTTAGAGGGAGTCAATCCCG
Source organism: Pyrgilauda ruficollis (assembly GCF_017590135.1). Classification (NCBI taxonomy): domain Eukaryota; kingdom Metazoa; phylum Chordata; class Aves; order Passeriformes; family Passeridae; genus Pyrgilauda; species Pyrgilauda ruficollis. The sequence goes on from NW_024512099.1 coordinate 47,552, forward strand.
ACAATTTCAGCGGGTTTTGGTAACAGCAGCACTGGTGAAAAGACCCCAAACCCCGCAGCCTGCACGCGTTGTGCCCCTCTGAACAGAAGCAGGGCAGGGGCACGCTGCTTCTTCCCCCAGCTGCCCATCCCTTCCCTCTCTTCAAACCCTCTGCTGTTTTCCCCATTTCCTGGGGATGGCATCACCTGCTCAGTGCTCAGGGTATGTGCTGGGGAGCTGGAGGCTCTCCCCAGAGTGTGTGGATGAGGCTTGTTTTGGTGGAAAACAAAGAGATGCCACATTTAAAACAGGGTGCTTCACTCCTTTCTAGCTTCGAGCCCCTGGCACTGCCCAGGGAGCTCTGGGACCTGCTGAGCTCCTCTCAGGGCTGAGCATTCCCTCCTGATTCCACACCTGGTGGGGCTGCCAGAGACCATTTGGGGCCCCACAGCTGCACTCCAGGACGCTGTGGGGCATTTTGAAATACATGGAATGGAAGTTGGAGTCTGCCAAGGACGCTGTGGGGCTCTGCAGATACAATTTAAGGTCCACGGGAATGTTTTGGGGTACCAGGAATGCAATTTGAGACCCTCTGCACAAAATCTGGGGCCCTGTGCCTGCAATTTGGGGCCAAATGGGGCATTTTGGGATGGCAGGAGTGTGAGGAGGAAGCATCCCACTGCCTGTGGGACAGGCCAAGAAGGACACAGTCTGCTCAGCATGCTCAGGGCACTACACATCTGAAGGATGCCATGGCTGTGTTTCTCCACCTTTATTAATCCACAGAAAGCTGCAGCTCTGCTGAGCTCACCGGCACCAGCAGCACAGCATGTGCAGGATGACCCACGATCTCCTCTGCACCCTTGGAGCTCTCAGGATCAAGCCCGTGTGGGCTGCCAGGGAGCTGATTGAGATATCCCTGTCTCTCTCCAAGGGCTGAAGGGCTGTGACCCAAAGAAACAGAGCCAAGATGAAGCCGTGTGTCTGCAGAGCCCTCCCAGATTCCCCACAGACCACTCACCTCTGAGGATATGAGCCTGAGTCTCCATGTCCTGGTCCCTCATGTGCCTGGTGGCGCACCCTGGGCACAGAGCTCTGTCATTCCCTGCTCCCAGTGTGCTCCCAGCAGGGACCTGGGAGCACGCTGGGAGCAGGGAATGACAGAGACCCCAGCCCTGCCAGCCTCCCCCTCCACAGGGCTGACCCAGGGGACACCAAGAGGGGAAGGTGGCCACCACGCCCAGCTGGTGGCAGGGGCAGAAGGAGGCTGAGGCTCTGCACGGGGTGGTTGGGGTGGCCACAGCCAGTGCAGTGCAGGGACGTGGCCAGGCTGGCCCAAAAGGGGCCAGGGCTGTGACTCACCGATGAACCTGACGGCCGCCAGGCGCACGGAGGACTGAGGGTCCCTCAGGTAGGGCAGGCTCTGGTACATCAACTCTTCAGCCCTGCTCCTCCTCTTCATTATCTGCAGGGAGCACCAGGGATGTCTCCAGGCTTGTCACAGAGCCCCCCAGCTGGCTGGAGCAGTCCCTCCTGCCAGCAGCCCTCGCTGCTGAGCCCTCCCTCCTGCTGGACACAGCAAGGGGAGAGGGGCCTGGAGAGGAGCCTCTGGGGCTCTTTCTCAAGGAACAAGGTCCTCCAGGTCCTGCCCAGCCCTGTGAGCAGCACTCGGAGCTGCTCACTCATGAGCTCCCCTGGGCTCTCATGGGGACAGACACAGGGCAGGGACAGCTCTCAGCCAGCCTGGGTCCTGGGGCTGGTCCTTACCAAGCATTCTCCAAGCTCCCACATCCGCTCTTTCTGCAGCAGGTGCTTGAGCTGCTTCCATTTGAGAAGCTCTGCAGCAGCAAAAAGGGCTTCCCTGGAAGCCTGCAGAACAGCATTAGCTCAGAGTGGCACCAGGGCCTGGGGAAAGAGACCGCTTGGCTTTATTCCTGGGGTGATCCCACCCTTAGGAAGCTGTGACTTGTTCTGAATGTCTTGAGGTCTCTTGGGGCCAACCCTGGTGACTGACTGAGGCTTGAAGCCCTGGCCCCTGACACTTGTGGGGAAGCTGAGAAGCCTCTGGGCTTCTGGAGCACACATGTTCAGGCCTCAAGTGCTGCCTCAGTGGCCATGGGCTGCTGCCAAGCTGCAAGGAGCAGGCAGGACAGGTGCTGGAAATGGCCCAGCCACCTTGTCCACCCCTGCTTGTGCTGGTTCCACAGAGACCCTTCCCAGGGAGTGCACTGGGGGAGCCCTGCCCAAAGCAAGCAGCCCCTGCCCCAGTGCCCAGAACCCCTGGCAGGTGTCAGTCCCCCCCCATATCTCTGCTCAACCTTAAATCCACACCTTGGCCACGCTGGGGACCTGGTCGTTCACACGGAAGAGGAGCGGGATCAGTGCACTCTGCATCTGCCTCCTCATCTTCTTCTCATCCCTCCTCACCACGGACCTCAGCAGGTCTCTGAGGAGCCAGAGGGAGAGCTCTCGCAGCCGGACGCTGTCCTGTGAGGAGGGAGGAAAGTGACCCTTGAAGCAGAGCTCCCTGCCTGTCACATTGTCACATTCCAGAGCAAGTGCTAGGCTGCAAAGCCCAGAATCCATTCCTGGAGGGCTGAGCCTGCTCCAAGTGCTGCTTTCATGTGAGGCAGCGCCCATCTGTGGGGCTCGGGCTCCCACATCAGCCTCACCGAGTCAAAGAGGGGCAGGATCTTCGACACCAGTGCCACAGCCATGGAGCTGGCCTTTGACTTTTTCAGCTGACCCAGGACATTTCGGAAGACCTCAATGATCTTCAGCTTCTCATCTTCATTGCCAACTTCCAGTATCTTCATCATGCTTGGCAGGAAGGCTTCAACTTTTTTTCCCTTTATGAAGAAGAGAGTTTTCATTTTGTGAAAAGGCTGTGTCTGGAGACCTCCCAGGGCAGCCACCCCAGGCCCCGCCATGGCAGGGAGGGTTTTTGGAGCAGTCAGCCCAGATGCTGACTCCCAGCCCAGGCCAAGCCACTGCCTTGCACTCAGCCCCAGCCCCTGGCTGCCCCAATACCACCCTGCTCACCATTTCAATTCTCTCTGACAGCCCAGCGAGGACCTCCAGCATCAGGAAGCCCGTCATCACATCAGGATGCCCCTGATTGCTCCAGATGTTGGGCTCGTCATCCAACTCCTCCGAGTCAATCTGCCTCAAGGATGGCTGGAGGAACAAACACAGCCATGAGGTGCTGGCAGAGGGCTCACAGAAAGGGGCTGGGGCCTTTTCTGGTCACTCACAGCTCTGTGAGAGGCACGGGAGCCTTCCCTGGAAGGGTTGCACCACTGGTTCCGGAGCACGGTAGCAAACTCCGTTAGGACCCTGTCCAGAATGTCAGGCTTGGAGGACAGAGTGTCACACAGCTCCTGCAAAGTGCTGGAAGACAGGGGGCTGCCTCAGCCACAGTGCCGTGGCCAGGACCAGCCCCACAGAACACAGCCCGTGCTGGGGGTCCCCAGGGGCCCTGCAGGAGGCAGGTCAGGGCTGAGGGGGGGTTCTCTGGGGGGCTAAGAGCACCCAGCTGGCTCTGGAGTGGCTTTGGCTGCTGCGAGCCCGGCAGAGAGCCAGAAGGGTTTGTGGGATGGAGAGCCTGGCTCTGTGGGATGTCCTGCAGCATTCCTTGGATCTGGCAGCCGCAGTCCCAGGGTCCCTCTCGCCACATGGAGCAAGCCCCTCAGATTGTCAGGGCCAGTACCTGTCTCCTTGAAGAGCCATCTCACACAGGCCGATGACCACTGCCGAGGAGTGCTTGTTGGTCATCAGGAGAAACAGGGGCTCCACCTTCCTACAGCCTGCCTCTGTGGTGATGCACAGCAGGTTCTCAAGAATGCAGTTCACTATCTTGGGCACCTGGAAAGGATACAGGTGAGGACGGCACTGCCACTGGAGTGCAGCCATGTCCTCAGCTGCCCTTCCCATTCCTCTCTGCCACCTTCAGATGGCTTCAGGTGCCCAAGTCACCTGGATTTGTGAGAAAGGGATGGAGGGAGGAACAAGGCCTGACAGGGCTGAAGATCAGGGCAATCCAGCCCCAGGGCACTCACATCTGTCAGCCAGAAGACCGAGTCTTCCATGACCACATCCAGCATGCTGCTGGGCACCTCCTTGTCAAGGATGCTGTCGTCTCTCATGGCCTCGATGGCCTCGAGGATGACATCTGTCCTCTCACTAGGGTGGAGGTATCTTCCAAAAGCCTATGGCAGGAAGGAAGGAAGACACGTGCCACTGAGTGCCCTGATGGTGCTGCTGGGCTGGGCAGAGGTTCCTGGCAGTGCTGGCAGCAGAGCCCACAGGAAAGCTGCCAGCAGTGCCTGCAGCCCCTGGGTGGGACAGGGTGAGGAGAGAGGGCCCTCCATGTCAGGGAGGAGAGCTCATGGCTGCCCCTACAGAGAACTAGGGGCTTGCTGGACCCAGGAGGGCTGGAGCTCCTTCTGGGGCTGGAGCTGCTGCCAGGACAGCAGAGTGCAACCCCTGCTCAGGGATGGCAGGAACCCTCTTGCCAGGGCAGTGAGACCCCACCAGCCCCACTGATTCTGTGTCCCTTTGCTCACACGTGCCCTGCTGATGCCACGGACAAGAGTCCCAGCCAGGAGAGGGATCAATACCTGGGTACAATCTCCAATGCTCAGGTAACACAGCGAGGAAGTGGTCACAGCTTCCCAACAGAATTCATCTGACCCATCCCTTGGCCTTGACTTGTCTAAACAGCAGGGGAAGCACAGAAGAGTCAGTGAGACAGCTGCTTTGCCAGCAAGGTCATCAAATCACCCTGAGATCTGCTTGCAAGACAGCAGGACAGAATCAGTCAAGATTTCTGGGAGCCATCAGGAATGGCTTCTTGCTTAGGCAAGAGGCACCAGGCAGGGTGGTGGATTTGCTCTTCTCTAACGGGGAAAACTGGGTTTTGAGACCTGGGAGTCAATTGGGCTTGGCTGTGGGGGCCACAAGCCAGTGGGGTTCAAGGTCCTGAAAGGAAGAGGGGGAAGGAGAGCGGTAACAAACAGATCCTGGACTTGGGGTGAGCACTCAGCTTCTGCAGCAAAGTGACAGCTGGGACGCTGTGGGAAGCAGCTGGGAGGGGCAGAGGAGGTTAGGAAGCAGGTCTGTCAAGAGAGGTCTAGTGTGCACAGGGATGAGGCCACAGCTGCTCTTGCTTTTTTACTTACAGAGGAATTCAGCCAGGGAAAAAAGTGCATGGAAAGCTGTATAGCTTGTTTGTTCCCCAGAATATCGGAAAAGAATGAGACGTCCCACCAGCCTTCCCATGACTGGGAAGGAGATGTCTTCAGGGCACACAGGTCCAGAGCTCTCTCTTCCAAAGTTGACAGAGGGCTGGATGAAGGAGGCATGAGAAGAAGGGCTAAGAGAAGGAAGTTGGTGCTGAAGCTGTGCCCAGGAGTGTGCCCAGGGCTGGGTTCCTGGTGAATCCGGGCTTTGCAGGGCTCCATGGCCCCATCTCTTGGAGCAGCCAGCTGGGCAGCAGCCCTGGCATGGAGAGGGGCAGGGAGTGGGGGGTGGGCTGGCTGGGGGGTGCGTGGTCCTTACTTTCAGAGTAGAATAGTTGGAGAGCAAATTGGTCAGGACAGCAATCCTCCCCACAGCCCTCTCGCGCACAGCTTCTCTCTCGGATCTGGTGTAGTCCAGCAGCATCTGGGACAAGAGAAGCCCCTGGTGAGCACCAAGAGCAAACACAGCTCTGCTCCTGGGTCAGACATCCCTCACGGCTTCCTCTGACCTCACACACAGCCTGCAGTGGGGTGCCTGTCCCTGGGGTCCCTCACAAGCCTGGACAAAGGTCCCAGGACAACTTTTTGGCCAGGCAGGTGGCACCTTCTGCAGCCACTGTACTTCAGAGGAGCCTGGTGCCAGCCCTGCTCCCTCAGGGGAGGTGAACACCCTCCCCACACCATGCTCTGCCTGCTCAGCACTGGGCTGGGCAGCTCCTGCCCTCCAGGGTGAGGAACAGCCCTGGGACCCCCACTCTGCTTGTGCCACACCTCGAAGATGTCCTGCAGCTCCTTGCTGACGCTGGAAGCAGGAAAGCTGAGCACCACTGTCCTCAGCATTGTGTCCATGGCTTTCAGGGTCTGCAGACACAACAGAGAGCAGTGCCTGTCATCTGCTGTTCTTCCCTCATGCCCAGGAGACCGATCTGAGCTCTCAGTGCCTGAGGAGGACACCTGAACTGCCCAGGAGAGACACAGGGATGCACAAACTGCTGGGGACAGAGCTGCCAGGCCCATGGGAAGGGGACAGAGCCACCAGGGTGGGAATGCAACACCAAGACATCAGCCTGCCTCAGATCTCTGCTCATGGGGCAGCACAGGGTGAGCAGGGAGCAGCCCAGAGGGACTGGAGGCTCCTGGGGCTCAGCCAGCACTTACCTTGATGTAGAGGGAACTGCTCTGGTGTGGCATTTCCCTTTCTGAGGGGAGCAAGAGGACACTTGAGAAACATGCAGACAGGAGGCTTTTGGTTTTGCCCTCCAGCACATTCTCCACCAAGCTGCAAGGACAGAGGAGGGCCAGTTGGGCACTGGTGCTGGGAGCAGCCCCCAAGGCCTCGTGCAGGTGCCCTCAGAGCTCTGGGGCAGGGGCCCACCTTAGCTCTTCGATGGTAATCATGGCCAGATAGCGCATCTGGGAGGACAGACGGTCCTTTGGCTCCTTTTCCAGAAGGTCCTGCAGAGCACAACCAGGATGGGACCTGGCAGCACCCAGTGCCCCCAATCCCTGACCCACCCAAGCACTGTCCACACAGGGTGCCAGTGCCAGGGGTGCTTGTGCCCACCCCCAGAACACCAGATGGGATGTGCCCATCCCCTCACCTTGATGTTCTCCACCACTTCACATGTTTGGCAGAATAAATCCAGGCCCTTGGTCAAGCCACGTTTCAAGGCAGTTTTGCACACGACGTAGGTGCTTTTCAGAAATGTGAACTTGTGGGTGTCCTGGCAGAGACACAAACTGGGAGTGTGGGAGGATGGACACAGCCAGTGGCACTCAGCACTGGGAGTGCAGTGCCCTGTGAGAAAGGCAGCTCTGCCTAGCCAGCACCACTGCACAGCCCAGCACAGCCCCTGGCAGCAGATGCCAGCACAGCCACTGCCCAGCTGGCCACAGTTACCTTGTCAAGGCTGCTGACAAAGGCCAGGATGAAATCCACTGCGTCCTCTGATTCTTCGTATATAGGCAACCAGCTGGAATCTGCCAGAGGGGAAGAGCAGGGGGTGCTGCAGGGGCTCTGGGCACAGGAGAGAGCCAAGGACACCTCCCCTGCAGCCAGCCCTGTGCCCACACTCCTGGCACAGCCTTTTTCCTGAGCAGCTGGTGGCTGGAGGTGACAGGCAGAGGAGCTGGGAAGTCCCCAGTGCCCTGGGCTCAGGAATGCACTGGGATATGGGCAAGGAAAGGTCCAGAGTCCCACTGCTTCTCACTGCCCACACCCTGGAGCCCCTGTGCTCTGTTTTTATCTTGGGAGAGGCAGTGCTTGGGCTGGCATCCAGCCCCAAGCCACCCTGGCATTCAGGTGACATCCTGCCTGTCCCCAAGGACTGCTGGTGTCATCGTGCCAGGAAAACGTGATCCTGGAGTGCTGGTGGGCCCCAGCCATGCCCAGCCCCATAGGGCCCCTCGCTCACCAAGCTGCAGTGGCTGCATCGTGGTTGTGTCGTAGAAGGAGACCACCTGTGAAGAGTTGCTCCCCTGGGAAGAACTGTCCCCCTCCCAGGCCTCCTTGGTGGTGGCAGAGGGTCTCTTCTCCATCCTGTGAGATAGGCAGTATGGGGGATCCTGGGCCAGATGCTGGGGTGGTGTCGTGGGAAGCTTTGGCAAAACACTTCAGCCCCACAGGGCTGCCAGGGGTGGTGGGGCAAGACATGGGCTGCACTCGGGGGCTCCGTGTCAGTTCCAGGCTCCTGCCTGTCACCATGCACTGTGGGCAGCAGCCATGCTGCAGGGCGGTGTCACAAAGGGCCCCACTGTGACACAGCACCTGCTTCTAGGCATGGGTTCCAGTGCTTGGTGACATCGTGGGAGCTGTCCCCAGCAACGGGGGACAGTGTCCCACCCAGGCAGGGAAGGGCAGGGTGTCCCCCAGGGCACAGGCCTGGCATAGCTCTGGGTGCTCTCAGGGTGCCTCCAGACCCCACTTTACCCTCAGGACATCCCTGGTGCCCTGCATCCCAGAGTCCCATGTTCAGACACTCACGTGCCTTGAGGACTTGCCTTTCCTTTCAGGGTCCTGCAGAGCCCAACCTGTGCAGGAGTGATGGGGAGGATGGCAACCACCAGGATAAAGCTCTATGGGTTCTTAGGCTGGAGGTTCCTGGACCTCAGCCAGCACTTACCCTGATGTAGAGGGAAGTGCTCTGGAGTGGCATTTCCCTTTCTGAAGGAAGCAAGAGGACACTTGAGGAACATGCAGACAGGAGGCTTTTGGTTTTGCTCTCCAGCACGTTCTCCACCAAGCCGCAATGGGACATGAAATGAACTACACGCACAAGCTGAGATGTCCAAGATAAAAAGAGGGCGGTTTGTTTCCAAACTCCAATATTTATAGACTTTCAAAAGTGACCATGGATTGGAGGATGAAATTGCCACCTCTCCAGCCACACTGGTCAAGCCAACAGTCCATCAATTCTCTCCTCCTCCAGAAAGGAATGCAAAACAATCATTTATTTAGACGAAAAGTGCATGAGAAAGTCCATTACAAAAATGTAAACATCGAAGGCTTAGAAGAACTTAGAAGAACTTAGAAGAACAGGGTGACACTGCAAGGACAGAGGAGGGCCAGTTGGGCACTGGTGCTGGGAGCAGCCCCTGAAGCCTCGTGCAGGGGACCCATGAGGGATGAGCAGATCCCCCCCAGAACAGGGGGTTTCCCCTCACTTTGATTTTCTCTGCCAGCTTGTATGTGTGGCAGAATAAATCCAGGCCCTGGGACAAGGCACAGCTCCAGGTGGTTCTCACCAGGAGGGTTTTCTGGCTGGGGGTTCCCAAAGCTGCAGGAGCAGCCAATCCAACTCATGGGGCAGCTGCAAGGTGGGAGGAAAGGCCTCCCTTGGTCAGGGACAGGGACATCTGCCCCTGGAGGGACCTTTTTCATGCATAAATATTTACATATTGAAAACAAAAATTGGAGGAGAAAAGCACCTTTTGCTCTCAGCCTTTCTCAAGCCCATTGCCTGCTCCTAGAGAGGTTTGGATATTTAATAGTGATGACCTCATGTGCATCATCAACTGCTGCTCCATTCCAAGGCCAGATTGGGCTGCAGGGCTGATTTACTCAGGTGGAGGTTGGGCAGCAGAACCTGTGGTACCTCTTCTTGAGAGCATTACAATCACAGGCAGTGATTCAGGGGTCAGAAAAGCCACAGCTCACTTTAGAGTCTCAACCCAGACATGGGAGGGAGGTACACAGAGGAGAAAATTTTACTGCTACCACTAATAATAGTAGCTTTACTAAACACATAAAAAACGATTACTGGTGGAGTTGGAAAATAAGGAAGTAGGTAAATAATTTACAGAGAGGAGCTGTTTAAAACCCAGTCAACTGTGGCTGCTCTGAAGCAGCCCCCAGAGCCTGCAGCAGTCTTCAGTTAGGTGCACATGATTTAATTGGTTTCAAGTGATTTTCTGGACTGGTAATCACCATGATGTAATTAAAAACCTGGGCAGCATGTTGAGTGCTATAGCACATTAGAGATGTTAAACTCCTGAGGGTTCCTGTGCTAGGGATGGCTGCTCCCCTTGCCTGGAGTGTGAAACAACCAGAGAGGAGATGTTTGCAGGTGGGTGAAACAGAGGAATGGAACTGGGCAAGTGGCCACCAGTAACTGCTGAGGAGTCAAGGTGAAATATGCTTTCACATTCTGAAAAATATCCACTGCTCATGAAAATGCAGATTTTGAAAAGCCATTGAGTTTTTAAAAAGCCATTTTGAATTTTGGAAGAGACAGAAGTTCTCCTTCTTAGACGTATAGGCAGTCTCACTGAAAATAATGGGGGGAAAAGGAAAATGGAGGTTTTGCTTCACAGTTTGAGTTTTTTAACTACTCATCAAATAGATTGTGGTCTCCAGGATCCTCATGGTGTAATGAATCTTTTCCCTGTTTCTCAGGACCAGCTGAGAGGAGCTGAATAAAGCCCAGCCATGCTTTCACCCCTGTGTGTACAGGATAGCGGGGGCAAAAAGGGGACTGAAAAAAAAGGCCAGGAACTCAGCACGAAGAAGGGATAGAGATTGCAAGCTCTGATGGAGGCTGGAGAACAGCTCTTCCCTGGAAAGGCACCACCAAAGCAGCTTCATCTGCTTAAAGACTTCCTGCAACATGATCCTGAAACCACAACACTTCCTCCTGCTCAACTCATTTTCCACTAACTGGCCTGCAGCCCATCTATGAAGGAATTTCAGCTACATCCTTTTTTTGTTGTTTGCTTAACTTTCCTTTTCATCCTGGTGTTGATATATCTCAACCTCAGCGGCAGGGCTGTGTCAGGTTTCTTGCAGAGCCAGTGATGTTTGTTCAGACATCTTCTGTAGCAGGTGTATCTAGCATTGCTGTGAGGGACTAGCACAGAGCACTCACCCAGCTAAAGCTGTTCTTCCATTTTGTGCAGTGAGTGTGAGAAGATCAACTCAAACATTTCCTCACTCCACAGCAGAGGTTCAAGTAATACAATCACTCCTTTGGCAACGTGAGAGGCAGGGGAGATATTTCCACAGGAAAAAAAAAAAACAACTTTAAAAGAGGAACATATTCCCAAATCAATGGGCTCCAGGGAGGAATTGCCACCTCTGCTGACCATCAGAACCATCACCTTCGTGTCTCCATGGGCTGTGCTCTCCAGCAAGGGCAGTGGGGACATGTGGCTCATGGGGCTCACCTCCATCTCAGACATCTTGCAAAGGACAGGCCAAAGCCCTCCAGCTCCTCCAGAGTTTGCCTTGTGCCTCTTATTCCCCCTGTCCCCATCCAGTGGCTTGCAGAGATGCCAGCAGGACAGGCCAGGTGGGTGAGAGAGGCTGCAGCTTAAACCCCAGAACCACTTCCAGACACCACAGTGCTATAACACACAGAGCCTGCCTCTGGGAGAGTTTTGAGGGATTGTCTTTAGACCAGCAGGCTTTTGGTTCAGGAGGAGCACATCACAGAATTGCAGAATCACTGGGTTGGAAGAGACCTTCAAGATCATCGAGTCCAACCCAGCCCCAACACCCCAACTAAACCCTGGCCCCCAGTGCCACATCCAGGCTTTGTTAAACACACCCAGGGATGGTGACTGCACCACCTCCCGGGCAGCCATTCCAGAACTTCATCACCCTTTCTGTGAAAAACTTTTTCCTAATATCCAACCTGTATTTCCCTTGGTGCAGCTGGAGGCTGTGTGCTCTGGTTCTGTCAGTGCTGCCTGGAGAAAGAGCCCAGCCCCAGCTGAGCACAGGCACCTTTCAGGAGCTGTGCAGAGTGAGGAGGGCACGCCTGAGTCTCCTTTTCTCCAGGCTGAACACCCTCAGCTCCCTCAGTTATTCCTTACAGGGTTTGTGTTCCCAGCCCCTCTCCAGCCTCACTGCCTCCTCTGGACATGCTCAAGCATCTCAACGTCCTTCCCAAACTGAGGGGCCCAGAACTGCCTATGTAAGCACAGCCCATGACAGTTTGTGCACTGGGGTGATATGGACTGAAACCCCTTCAGCTCCACAGCTCTCTCTTGCTCCAACAACTCAGCCAAAAATTTTGCCAAAGCACATCCAGCCCCACGTACTTCAGTCACCAGCTGTGATGGTGAAGAATCTCCAGCTATTCAACAGCACTGCTTCCACATTTAAATGTGATAGAAAACTGAAAAATGAAAATGTTTTGGCATCCCCCAGACCTATTATGTCCAAAAGAAACAAGAGTCTCCTTGCTTTCCAGGGAAAACAGGAGGTGAAATGAGAAGCGGCTCTTGGAGGAAACATGAGTTGTGGTGCTCTAACCAGCTTTGGCTTTATCTACTCTTCCCAAGCCTGAGGAGTAACAGAACTGAAAGTTCCCTTTTTGATTATTAGATTATTGCTGGGAAGAAAGCAGTCTGTGTTTGTGCAATTGTTTTGTTGCCTTCTTGTGCTTTCTAAAGGCTTTCCTGGTAAACACTTTCCTCATGGCTGCAAACAGCTGCTCTGCTGGGCACAGCACAGGGCAGTGAAAGCAGAGTTTGTTCTTTCCTGTACCAAGGCAGGACAAGGTAAATGCCACAAGGAGGGACTGCCAAGGACCATTTGGATGACCAGGGCCATGCTTCTCTGAGAAAGTGAGCCCCAAAAGCTGTGGCTGCCCCAGCCCTGGCAGTGTCCTAGGCCAGGCTGGACAGGGCTTGGAGCACCCTGAGACAGTGGAAGGTGTCCCTGCCATGGCAGGGGTGGAACTGGATGGGCTTTAATGTCCCTTCCAACACAAGCCTTTCTAATATTAATCATACCATTACCCTGAAATGCAGGGGAACTACCTCTGTGTCACTGTGGTATTTTCTGAAAAATCCTCTTCACCAGGATTTCTTCTCCTGGGAAGTTGAGAAGCCTCAGAGAAAAATGTAGATAATAATGATCTGATTGCTTCTCCTTATGTTTTGCTGCTTTGGAACGTGATAAGTGATCCTTTCATTGGTTCCATGTGAATTGTTTTTACTTAATGACCAATCAAAGCCAGCTGTGTCAGACTCTCTGGTCAGTCACGAGTTTTTATTATTCATTCTTGTTAAGCCTTCTGATGTATCTTTTCTCTTTCTTTAGTATAGTTTTAGTATATAATTTCTTTTAATATAATATCATAATATAATAAATCAGCCTTCTGAGAATATGGAGTCAGATTCATCTCTTCCCTCATCCTGGGACCCTCACAAACACCACACCTCTGTTTGCAATTCTTTATAGCAGAGCATCACCATGTCTGTACTGACTCATGTACAAGGAAAAAAAAAATTATTCAGCACATTAGTCACTAGAGATCAAAATCACTTCCTCACATTACGACTTTGTAAGCATTAATCTGCAATTGTTCTATGAGATATGAGGTAATTATTACCCCAAAGAAAAAAATACTCTTTATCAGATCACTTTCAAAAACATAGTAATAGAATCACAGCTTTAGTCCTTAGCAAGTAAACAGGAGCAAAGATCATGACAAGAGCAGACACAAACAATGTAGGCAGAACAATAACTTCACTTCCCAGAACAATAACTTCACTTCCCAGAACCTGCTCCCATCTTCTGCTAGTTTTTTTCCAACCATGCCCAACCACAAGGTAAAGACTCTTCCAGCAGAATTTCCCCTGTTTGGCCCTTCCCAACAAGATCACTTCTCCATGGTCACGGATCCTCTCAGTGCCCTTTCCAAGCTCAAACCTGTCCCCAAGCCTTCATGGCTGTCCCCACAGAAAGAGCCATGGACCAGCTCCATCAATACACCAGCAGGGACAAAAATAAAGTGAGGGACCTAAATACAGGTGACAGCTGTCACAGAGTCCCACAAATCAAAATCACAGCCAGTGAAGAGGTGACAGCAGCTGAGACCTGCTCAGCCTGGCCTGGGGTGCCACAGGCAGTTGTTTATCAGCAGAATGTGAAAGCTGTGGCTTTACAAGAACAGATGAATCTGTGGAGACCAACTCATTTTCATAACCACATAATATTTGAAAGACTTGTTTCATCCCAAATTCAGAGGCTGAGGAAAAAGAGAGATTAAGGACGCGACAGCAAATTAGCAAAAGTACAAATGGCACAATGCAACACCCCTATGAGGGGCAGGAATACAAAACAAACGTGTTAAGGAGATTATATTTAATAGGAAGGACATTCAGCTGGGAAAAATAGGGTGACATGCTCTGAGGATGGAGTAATGAATCCAAAAGGATAACAGGCATAACACAAACTCTCAGGATCGAGCACCTTCTCACTGATGACCTCTCTTCATCAGGCCACCAGGGTTTCTGTAAAAGGTAAGAATGCATCTGATCTCTCTCCAAAATTTAAGTAGATGCTCTGGTTGATGACTCAAAGGTGAGTCACAGGGCACAAACCACCAAAGGACTTTACACATGGACCACCTCAGAGCTGCACAAGCCTTCGTAGAAATACTTGTAATGGAGGAACAGCATTTCAAGTGCTGGAGTGGTCCTCAAAAATGTTTCAAGAATTGCAGCTGATGTATATTGAACATGGACTTTTATCTCCTCCAGCCAATTGTAATGTTCCCTCCATGATAAACGCAATTAATTTTAATATTAAAACTATTTTAGTAACTTGCACTCATAATCATTGCAATCACAGCTCAGGATTGCTGTACTTCACAGTAGCAGACCCAAATGCCTTGCAATTAATTTTGTATTTTTATTCTCCAGCAGACATTCCCTTCAGGCCTACAGAAATACTTCAGTAGTTCCTTGAATGTGAAAATTATGTTTACACCACTCTGCTAATGAGATCACTTTCTTTACAACATCTCTGCTAAATAACTTTCTCCTGGCCTGTACACACACTCCTACCCATGTGCTAATTCACTCTGGAATATTAATGCCATGACTCAGTGGGATGTTGAGTCACCAGTGATGCAAGACCTGTCCCCACTGCCCAGCTCATCATAACCCAGCAGCAGGAGCAAACAAAAAATCCGGAGCTGCCATACAAGGAGCAGAGACAGAGGTGGCCCTTTAGGGACATCCCTTCAGCCCTCCCTGTGCTCTTGCAGTGCCACAGAAACCAAAGGGAGACAGGACCTGTGTGGAATCTTTGCTTCTTTTTTTTTGCCAGGGTTGGATTAAATGCTCGAGATGGAATTTCTTCTTTGGACTCAGATGTATATTAGCTCTGATCTGTTACAGTCCCACAAACCATGAGTTCTACAGCACTTCACTCTAACAAACTAAAAATGAAGCCCTCTCTCTTTGCAAGGCCTTTGAAGGATAAACTGTCCAATTAAGAAATGACACCTCAATTGTTTTTATTTTTAACCCAATAACCAACCACCCATGGCCCGCAATCTGGACTTTTTATCCAATGACTCAAAACCACCCAAACCATGGAGAAGAAGGTGAAGAAGAAGGATCAGCCTCTGCCCTAAAACCTCCATCTTTACTATATTCTAAACCCTTAAACTCTGAGTTTCCCACCCTGTGATATTACACACTTCTATTCAAACTCCACATTCACAATCCCAGTTCCATCATTCCATTTTGGAAGCCTTTTCCATGGCCTCAGATCAAATGCAGTGTTCTCTTGGGGGTCAGTGGCTGTCAGCACAGAAAGTCTGAAATTCTCAGAGACCCAGCAGCCCTGGGCCCTGTGCAGGGGAAGGTCTGGTTGCTCTGCAGAGGGCAAGGAAAGGACAGAATTATTTGTAGCCTTAATAGTGTTTAAGGAAAACCACCCCATTTCCAGTTATCCCCATTACTGTCTCCACATTGAGCAGTGCCTTCTCTTCCTTCCTGCTCTTTTCCTTCTCCCTCAGGGCCACAGGGCAGTTAGGGGTGACAAGAATCTAATGACTCCTGTGGGGACAGGATTCCAGGTGTCTCCATCTGACTGGGAATTCGCCCACGTGCAGAGTGCAGCCCAGAGGGAGCTGCAGATAAGGAGATGACTCAAACCCTGGCAGAGACCCAGTTCCTTCCTCCAGGACCCAGCAGATTCAGGAAGAGCCTCAGACAGCATCATCACACAATCTGGACCGTCCTCCCCTTCCCCTTTGGCAGCTCTTGGGAAGACTGACAGCCCACTTGGCTCACTGCAGCCTCAGCCTTTGTCTCAAAGTTCTTGTCCCTTGTTCACAGTGAGAGCTGCAGAGCTGCCCCTCCTTCCTCCTTGGGCTGCTCTGGGGATTCCTCTCACCTGGGGGAACCTCCAAGTACCCAAAAGGCTCCTGCAGAGCCCCAGTGAACAGCCAAGGACTTTGCCAGGGAGGAGGAATCAAAGTAGTCCTCACCTTTCTGGGAAAGGGAAATGCAAACCTGTAAAGTTTATTCACTGAGCAGATTGGGTTTCTTCTTGCTGAGAAGGTCATCAGTCCATTTCTCATGAGATTTTATTTATTGCTGTAACTTTCCTACTGAATATCACAATTCAAACTCCTATTAAGCACTCACCCAGTTCCCCAGTGACTCTGCCCCAGCTCAGCTGCCAGACAAAGCAGCCACCCCTAAAATAGAAACCATCACCATGTGGGTCAACCAGAGCTTTTGGGGGGCTGCAGATATGGGAACAGCTATGTCAGGACTGAGGAGTGAACCACCACCCCAGAGTGACCCTTTTCCCAGGGAGATGCATTCCTCAGGGAATGCTTGGCTGCCTCCCAGCCACGTATTTGCAGCCTGACACTTTTAAAACCATGAGCTCCCTGCTTTCCCCAATTAGGTGTTAAACTCTCCTCTCTCTGCACACCAGCTCACAAGGCTCCAGCTCGACCTGGAGCTTTTGCAAAGGCAATTTAAAGGAGCTGAATCCTTTTCAATAAGGCTTACAGAAGGATTAAGGGAGCTGGGAGCTGAACACAGACCTCCCAAGTCTCAACTCGGTGCCTCATTCACAACGTCAGCCTCTTGAGTTCTCTGCAGCAAGAAAAATCATCACAAAAAAGAAAAAGTAGAAATAGTAATACCAAGACTCCCAGCATCCTGAATGCAGAACTAATCCACAAGGATTTTGTATGGTTTACTTGCCATTGTCAACTCACTGTCTAAGAACAGTTAAGAAATTTTTGTCAATCAAATTAAACCCGTTTTAGCAGATGGAAACATTAACAATGTTCCATGGAAAATACTGAATTTGAGGCTTTATTTCACTACTGCACAGAGCCACATAAATTGCCCTATGCAAGAGAAAAAACAGTCCCTCCTGAACAAGTGTTTTCTATATTAAAAAAAATAAAATAAAAAAGATAATTCAGTTTTAAAATTTCCCCTCCCTCCCAGATGCTGGGTTAATTGATAGAAGAGACTGCAAGAGAGGCAGGGTCAGACTAACAGAGCACCACTGAGACCAAGAGCACTGAAACTGAGATCAAGCAGGGTAGAGGTGCTGGATGGAGCAAATCAAAGTTGGCAGAGTCATTAATCAAACCATCTTCATCTCTGTTTTTTTAGGAATATCATGGAAACCCAGAAGGGTTTGGATTAGAAGGGACCTTAAAGCTCATC
Organism: Pyrgilauda ruficollis; assembly: GCF_017590135.1. Lineage (NCBI taxonomy): Eukaryota > Metazoa > Chordata > Aves > Passeriformes > Passeridae > Pyrgilauda > Pyrgilauda ruficollis. The sequence continues at coordinate 64,714 of NW_024512099.1, forward strand.
CAGTGAGCCACAGGCAGGGACACTTTCCAATATTCCAGGTGCCTCCAAGCCCTTCCAGCCTGGCCTTGGACATTCCAGGGATGGGGCAGCCACAGCTGCTCTGGGCACCCTGTGCCAGGGCCTGCCTCACAAGGAAGAATTTTTTCCTAATATCCCATTGTCCCAGATTGCAAGGCAAGATATTTTCTTTTTGCCATCTGTGTGGCAGCTGTCTCCTGTTCAGTGGGCAGTTTTCCTTATCTCTCCCACACCCACTCCTCCCTCCAGGAGACATCTGCTGATAACGCGCTGTGGAATGCCCCTGCATGGCTGATAAGAACTACAGCATCCACTGGGAGATGTGAGCCCAGGGGAGGAGCCAAGCATTCCTACCTGGATAGAATCTGGAGTTTCTGGAACACCAGCATGGCTTCTCCCCTGGATTTCCCAGAGGAACAGCAGCTGCCTCTTCCACTGGATCTTCAGAGGAAGACTCCACCCTTCTCCAGGATCCCTGCTCCAGCAGAACCACCCCTGACACTGCAGGAGGGCTGCAGCCACAATTCCAACTGGACTGCTGCCAGCACCCTGACCCACAGGGTGTCAGGTGTGTTCTGACTCTGTCAGTGTTGTTTTGGTTTACTGCATTGTTTATTTTATCTTTTTGTTTTCTTCCCTAGTAAAGAACTGTTATTCCTGCTCCCATATTTTTGCCTGAGAGCCCTTTAATTTAAAATTTATAGCAATTCGGAAGCGGGGGGGGTGGTTTCACATTCTCCATTTCAAGGGAGGCTCCTGCCTTCCTTAGCAGACACCTGTCTTTCCAAACCAAGACACCCATCTGTAGATAACAATTGTTGTTACAGCATCCAGAGTTGCTGTTGAGGTAAATCCCAAGTGTTGCCTGCCTGTGCCTGAGCCTGTGTTCCCCAGAAACTCAGCCAGAGATTCCAGAGCACCAGGCTCAGACCGAGCTGGGAGCTGTGATCCAGCCAAATCTGTGGCACCCAAACCTCCTGCTCGGAGCACAGCACACCCCATGCCCCAGTGATGGATGTGCAGCAGGCAGGGACAGCCTGCCCTTCCCCTACAGCCCTCAAAGCCCCACCTTACACCCAGCGTCCTACAAAGGACTTTCGGAGTGTGGAAGAGGTTTTACAGCCACTTCTGGGAGCCAGAATTTCCCCAAAAAACTACTGTTCATAAAAAGATTAGACCCACAAAAAACTAATTTTTTCCAGAGAAAAGTCTCCATAACATTAATAAAAAAGAATTTTCTCCCTTAATAAACTGAAAAAAAAACCCTATTCTAAAAGTAGTAAACTAACTAAAATTTTAAGTTTTGTTTCTTTACATTATCAATTAAAAAAAAAAAGTTATAAGGAGAAAAGAAGTATTCTAAAGGTTTTACTCTAATTCTTATTACCCTTTCTTTTAATTACTATTAATAATTTTTTCTTTATACCCTTTTAAAATTTTAAACCTACTTTACCTTTCTCATAATCCTATCTTACAACAAGAAGTGAATACACTAATAATTAACCAACACTAAACCCACCACACTCATTAATACATTAACCAAGAAATCCCAAAATTAACAAAATACCAAATGAACAACCCAAAACCACTACAATGGGGGATGGTTCTAGGCTGGCAGCAGAGCATCTTTTCCTCTTGATGCTCACAAGCATTTAAAAAAAGCCTGGTTTGCATTTCTTGAGGTTGCTGACAACCAGTGCATAATTGCATAGAAATAGGGGGATTAATATCTCGGTGCCTTCAGTCTGCTGCTTCAAATTCAGCACCTTCCAAAGTGAACCTGGCTATAACATGCTCTCAAGGCTTTTTAAAGCAGAGACAGATCTACCAAAGAAGGAGGAAAAAAAATTTAAAAAAATAGTGTAAATCCTGACCTTGGAAGAGGTGGCAGAGATAAATTAAGAATTGATTATCCCATAATCCTGACTAGCAGGTCCACCAATATAAAGGATGATTTTTTCACTGCTGCTGCCTCTCATACTTCAGAGGAAACATTGAATGGCAGCATTGAGATGCTGGGTAGGTTTGCACTGGAAGGAATGAGGAAATTATAGCTGCTCAAGCAAGTACCACTGCTGGTCATGTGCTGATAACACAGAAATATGCCTGGGGGGAAAAAACCAAACAAACAAACAAAAAAAAAAACCCAGCCCATCAAACAAGCCCCAAAGCCCCCCACCCCCACATTCCTCTCCCTACCTCACTGCTCTGCCTTGTTGAATTGAGGTTTTCCAGTTTGGAAAGGGGATTACTCAGTCAAACAGGCCAAGATTCAGAGCCAGAGATGAGCTCCAGATGAGGAGATATCTCCAAAAGGAGCAATCACAGGCGTTACACCCAGTGCCAGGTCTGGCTCTGGCTCTGGGCACTGCTGCTCCTCTTGGGATGGCAGTTCCAGGGCAGGGCAGGGGTCTGTGATGGGACACAGGGCAGGGGTACTCATTTGCAGCCCTGTGGTTCCTCCCAGCCAGGAGCACTCCCTGATCCAAAACACTCCTGGGATCTGCAGGAGGAGAATGCAGCAGCTTCTCCAGAAGTAACTCACAGAGTGCAGCATCCCAGCCCAGCTGCTGCCTGCAGAGACAAGGAGCTCACAACCCCTGCTCAGCCCCGTGCTGCTGGTGAGCCACAGCACCTGACACACCTGCAAGGACCTGGCAGACACCTCTGGCCAAGACAAAGCCCCCTGGGTGGGCAAATGTGGGAAATGGATTTGTAGAGAATCCTCAAAGCCTGACAGAAGGCTCACATAGTCTGCATCTGTATGCAAACCTTGAGATAAATGTTGAGTTGGAAATGCCATGGACTTGAGAGACATTGCTGAAAGAGAAATGGAGCTAGAAACAAGTTTCAAAGGATGGCCTTGCAAATAGGACTGGATACTTTGGAGAAATAGAACTATGAAAGATGCATTGTAGTAGGACCCATGAGGGGTAGTTTTAGATGATTGACTTTAAGGTATTTACAGCATTAGTGTGGCAAAAGCTGATAGAAACACTTATAGTGTGCTGTAATTAAGAAATAGTTAGCCTCTGATTGTGGTGGCATGAATTATAACATCTGTATTGTCTCACCCTTCACATGAGACTGAAAATGGAATGAAAGTTTTTAAAACACCTCTCAGTTGCCAAAGGGCTTAGTCTGACAGGCAACCCCACGCAGCAGGTCTGCTGCAGTGGGAACACCAAGGCACACAACTGCTGCTGCAAATCCTTCAACCCCAGCCACTGGCACAGCTCCCCTTGGTCCCTCCAGCCTCCTCTGGCACTGCTCTGGGGGCAGGAATGTCCCAGGGACCCTTAAACTGTCACCTACTCATCCATTTATCAACTAGCATGGTCTGTTTGTTCATATTTCTCCATCTCTTGCCTTCTCCTCCCTGCAATGTATGCCAGCAGCTCGCAGCCCTCCTTCCAGTCTCTGCTCCACGCCAGGATAAACACAGGGAAGCTTCCCTAACCTCCTCAAGGGAGATGGCCATGCTCCATCCTCTCCTACCTGCTCAGATTGCAGATTCTCACTCTAAACAGTTGTCCCAGGGTGACTTTATGATGCTCATATCCCCATTTGTCTGTTTATCTCAGAAATAAGTTTTGCACATTTAAAACTGGTTCTGAGAGCAAAGGGAGGGGAGAGAAGAAGCGTGCAGCTCTTATTCCCAAAATCATTTAAGGCACAGCTGCAGCTAAACCCCCAGCCTAATATTCAAAAATCTTTGTCTTTTCCAAGTAAAAGAGACATCCCCTATTCAAGAGCTTTCCCAGAAGAGGCAGAATAGAGAATATTTCCAGGTCCTTCACCCTGAGGAGGTTTCAGTGAGCCAGTTCAGGGTTCAGAGATTTCCATTTCCTTTCTGGTTCTGCAGTCAGGAGAGATGAGGGCTGGCTTTGCAGTAATCTCCTCTCCTGTCTGTGCATTCAAATGAAGTGTGAAATTGGAAAGGAGGGAGTCTGAGCATCCTCACCTGTGCCTGGGTCCTGAGCCAGCCTTGCAGCCACCTCAGCAGCAGGAACAGCTGCCACACATGATGCTCAACTTCTCCCCAGCTAATCCTTGCTCTGCCAGCCGAAATGTCATGAGAAACTGTGGGGAAAACAGAAAAAAAAATAAACTAAGGCAAAGCCCATCTTCCCCTTCCCTGGTTATTCCCATCAGAACAATAAACTGCAATCCCAGCAGCTGGTGCCAGAGCTGACAGGTCTGCAAGGGACCTGTGAGGAAAGAGCAGTGCCCTTGCAATGCAGGGTGGCCTTTTTGGAGAGGACAAATTTGCCTCATGAGTAACCCCACGAGGTGCTGCTGTTGGACTGATGCAAGTTAGCAATGACTCTGTTTTGAAAGGCTGTTGAGAGAGATGATGAAATTTGACTTCTGGGCTGCTTGCTGTGAGGCAGAGAGGATGCACATCCCTCAGTGTCATACCCTGACTGCCCTTTGATATTGCCACCTGCTCTGACACCCAGAAAAAGCCTTTGGGAAGCTCCCAGGGCTGCTGTCCAGGGCACTGCCAGCAGCTGGCCCAACCTGCAGAACCACAGCCCTCAGATCTCCTGCCTTCCCAGCTCCTGGGCAAGCAGGGCAACAACTCCAGAAGGGAAAGACAAAATGCTTCACCCTCAGAGTGTGAGCACAGATAAAAGTCTTGGCTGTTCAAAGAGGTTGCCATTTCCAAAACATGGACACAGAGACAGAATCTGGGGGAGTTGAGGAACCCAGAAGCTTAAAAACTTTTGTCAGACAACAATTCTTCATGAATTGCTCTGAGCAACAACAAGGTCCAACAGCTGTTAATCCCCTAAAGTAGAAAATTATAGGGGGAGAAATTTTAAGTCCCATTTTTTGCTTCTTTCTCTGCCAGCAGGAGCCTGGAGAGCACAAACTTTTGTCATGTCTCCACGTTCCCTTGGACATGGATCAGTGCAGAGATGTTTTCCTTAGAGGAGTCAGACAAAACCTCACTTGTCACGGTCTCATCTCTGCTTCAGAGAGAAAAGCAGCTAGACAGAGCCCAGCCCAACACAGCAGAGTGGGCACAGAGCCCATCCAGCTGCCAGAAAAAAATCACCCAACAGATACACAGAGCAAACCAGACACTCAGAGCACCTGGGATCAGGGAGCTATTCCCAGAGGTGAGGTCCCCACAGCGCCAGTTTTCTTTGCTGGGCAGGTGCTGCCTCCAGGAATGGAATGAGACACTGAGAAGAGAGAATTCCTGAAGGGAAAAGGAATCATGCCTGCAGATCTGAATTCAGTCCCAGAGAACTGCAGACCACCGCTATTTTCCAGCATTTCAGGCACCATCAACTGTTGGAAGCCTGGTCACTGAGAATTTCAGACTTTCTGTGCTGACAGGCACTGACCCCCAAGAGAACACTGCATTGACCTGAGGCCCTGGAGAAGACTTCCAAAAAAATTATAGAACTGGTATTGTGGGTGTGGAGTTTGAATAGAAGTGTGTAATTTCACAGGGTGGGAAACTCAGAGTTTAAGGGTTTAGAATATAGTGATATATATAAGGCAAGATGGAGGTTTTAGGGCAGAGGCTGGTCCTTCTTCTTCTCCAACTTCTTCTGCTTCTTCATCATCTTCTCCATGGGTTTGGGTGCTATTGTGTAATTGGATTAAAAGTCCTCATTGTGGGCCATGGGTGGTTGGTTATTGGGCTAAAAGTAAAAATCTCCACAATCGATCAACCAGGCTCCAGCTACAGGGGGAAGAGGAAAGCTGTGTTTGACAGCGTTTGTATTTGTCTCTCTGCACGTAAAAATATGATTAAGGCTATTAAATAGACCAATTTGTTTTTATGAGATTGTTTCCCTGGTTAGAGCTAGTGCTGAGAAAACCACGAGCCTCAGAATTCCCGCTGGGAAGCACGAGGCAGAAGCTGCTGCTGGGTGAAATTAAAGCTGCACAGGGTAAAAGGAAGAGCATTCATTTTCTTGTAGATGCTGATTTTCTTTAGATTAGGGAATGCTTACACACACTCATCAGTAAAAAAACAAGCAGAAAAGGGAATAAAAAACTTTTATGAGGAAAATCATCACTTAGCCCCAAAAAGGAATTTAAACAAGGAGTTTAGATATTTGATATTACTTTCAATTCCAAAAAAGAATGGAAAGCTGAAATGCTGAGCTTGTGAGCTGGAAAATGAGACATTAGGGAGGCCTGGATGAGAAAGTTTGTAATTAAATGCTTCTTTTCAACAGAATCACAGTATTTTGCTAAATACTAACACCCTTAGGCTTGAGGTGAAGCAACAGGAAAAAAATCTTTTAAAAGTTCTTGTCTCAATGAATATTTACCACGGAAGATATCAGTGGAAGCACATTTTTTAATTACAGAAGTGTCCTTTCTCTAGCATTACTCATCTGTGATTTTAAGAGGCTTTGGAGAAGGCTGGGATTTTGGAGGAGGTGTATGAATTACTGATTAACTCCACAGGAGAGCTCTGAGCTGTGCAGTCTCAGGGCTGGAAAGCAGCGTTTCAGCAGGGCACCTGTGTCATCTTTACATCATCTGGAGGCAGGAATAACAGCAAGAAGACAAGCTGAGTTGTGTGGACTGCTCTGCTGAAGGGATTTCAGTGCAGCCACAGGAAGGATTTCAGGCTGAGGGAGCACCGACAGCACAGGTAGCTGTGAGTTGCTAAGTCAATACCAGTGGGACAAGGGCTTGTCTTTCTGAAGTCAAAGTCTTATTAGCTACATTTTTAGCTCATTTTTTGGCCTTTTTTTTTTTTTTTTTTTTTTTTTTTATCTAATTTTTTTGGAAAGGGGGGGGGGAAAAAAAAGAATTTTTTTTTTTTTTTTTTTTTTTTTTTTTTAGCTAACTTTACTGGAAAGAGGAGATGGAAAAAAGAGATACCTGAGTGCAGGCTGCTGGCAGACACAAGAATGACAGGCTGACAGCCAAGTGTGCATATGTTTCCTTCATAGACAGTGTGCTGCTCCTCATCTATAAATAATTCAAGACAACTGGCTGGGAAGAATTAGCCTGTGGTTATTCTGTTATTCAGTGCACACAGAGCTGAGCCCTGGGTTCATTAACCTGAGCAAAGGGAGAATGGGCTGTGGGATGTCAGCACAGCTGGCACTGCCACGGCGTGGCCAAAGGAGGTGGCAGGAGGATTTGGGCAAATTGTGATCCCCACAGCTGGGCTGATAACACCAGCACAGAGCAACACTGAGCTGTGGGATGAAGGGACAGGCCAGCTCCTAATTTACAGTGCACAAGCTGTTATTGCCAAGGCATCACATTGTCCAGCCTGCTTTTCCCTCCGTGGGCAGCCTGCCCATCCCAGCAGCACAGCACCGTGTTTGAGCAGCTCCAGGGTGTCAGATTAAGCCCTTTTCTGACTCAGACATGGGGCAACTGAGAGGTGTTTTAAAAACTTTCATTCCATTTTCAGTCTCATGTGAAGGGTGAGACAATACAGATGTTATAATTCATGCCACCACAATCAGAAGGCAATTATTTTCTAATTACAAAACATTATGAGTGTTTCTTGGCCTATCAGCTTTTGTCACACCATGCTGTAAATGCCTTAAAGCCAATTATCTAAAATTATCCCTCATGGGTCCCACTACAATGCATCTTTCATAATTCTATTTCTCCATTTATATCTATATCATATATATAGATATCTAGTCTTTTTTGCAAGGCCATCCTTTGAAACTTGTTTCTAGCTCCATTTCTCTCTCAACAATGTCTGTCCCAGTCCATGGCATTTCTAAGCCAGCATTTCTTGTCTCTAGGTTTGCACACAGATGCAGACTGTGTGAGCCTTCTGTCAGGCTTTGAGAATCCTCTACAAATCCATTTCCCACACCACGGCAGTGCTGGGACATGTCTGTTCAATGCTGCTTCATCTCTCCACACCAAGAGCATCAAACCCAACCACTGCTCACCCCAAGGGGCTGCTCCAAGGGGTCCTTTCCTTTCCATCTCCCCCCTCCTGCAGTTTGTTTCTGTGCATAAAGCCCCCAGACCCCTCCCTGCTCAGTGCTGTACTGCCAGCCTGGGGACCAGAAGCAGCATAATCACATCAGCACAGGCCTGCACCCAAATGAAGCAGTTGTAGGGATTAGCAGGGCTAATTGGCACCACACAGAGCTGCTGTGCCTGCCCTGCCTCGGGGAATGAGCCTGGCACAGCTCAGAGCTCCCTGCTGCTGCTCCTCACACCCTGGAGCCACGCCAAGGGCAGAGGTGCATCCCACAGAAACTTCTGGAAGAAACAGCACAGAATTCCCCTCCCTGCCACCCCCCTGCAGGAGCAGCCCAGGACAGACACTGACTGGCCCAGCTGGCTCAGACAAGGGTCTCCTCTCCTCCCCTCCAGGTGGAAGCACAAGGTGGGTCGGGGTGACCCCAACACCAGGCTCCAGGTCCCCATGCACTAAACCTGCCTGTCCAAATTATCCTCAGCTCTGTAAGCAGAACCTTTCATGGATTCACCAAGGTCCAGGTGGGCTTTAGTGACCTTTAAAGATGCATTTGAGCAACCTGAGTAAAATTTAGAGGAGCCAGCAGACATTTGAGCAGCTCGCTGAACTGGAGCAACCCAAAGAAAAACCCACCAGATTTTCTCCTTCCCTATCATTGCTCATTGCAGAACTTCATGGTTCCTCTTCACTCTCCTTTTTTTCCACAAGCCATTCAGACTTTTGCTGCTACCTGAGATGTCACAGACAAAGGGACCATAAGATTAGCACAGGTTTGGGAACAGTTCTTGGCAAGGTTAAGTCTCAAAGTGATGCCTTAAGATTTCAGCCTTTATATTTTTCAAATCCTGCACAGCATTAGTGCATAATTCTGAGCTCCATATAAAGTGTCAGCTACTGCCTTCACATTTTTGTCAGACAAAACAATTCCTCTGGGCCTGAAACTACAGCCTCAGGCCCCAAAAAGTATAAACAAAAATGAATTTGGGGAGGGTACAAACTGGGGGAACAGAACTTCATTACCTGAAGCTGTAATTGGAGGATTAACCCCTGATATGTAAATGGACCAAATTTATTTCTGTCTGGAAAAACTTGTGACTGTTTCCATTTTGGGTGTAGCCTCTGTGAGGCTCCTGCAATGCCCAGGGTATATCTGTTGAAGGCCTTTAATAAATACTCACTTTATTCTCTTAATCTTGTTAACCTCTGTTCTAGGTAGCCACTCCAAGGCATCAAAAGCAATCCACAAAACCACAGAAAGGTGCCCAAAGATGCCCACCAAGGGTGGCCTGGGGGGCTCAGGGGTGTGTGTGCTGCAGTTACTGAACACCCACCCACATTTGGGTACACCAGGAGCAAAGGGACTCAGAAAGGAGCAGTGACACAGGTGGAGAAGTCTGGCACAAGGCAAGGGCTGTGCAAGACAAGAGATAAACAGGTGAGGTGGGAATCTGGCACCGGGGAGAGGAAAGAGGGATAAAGATGAGAGAGTTTGAGAGATGCTGCCTGCCAGCACAGACCAGCAGAAACCACACCTGCCTCCCATCCAGCTGTGTGCTGCCAAACAGAAGAGAAGGGGCAGCTTGGCCACCCTGCTGGGACACGGGATGCCCTTAGGTCTGAGCAAACAGCTCTCCAAGCTCCCTCAGCTTAAACATGCCAGTTTGCATTAACACACCCTGTGGGGACTTGTTTTCCAGGCTCATGTGTGCAAAATTGACAGAGAACGCCTCTGGGGATGTGTAAAAACACTGAAACACTCAGATTCACAAGATCTCTGATCAGAGGGAGCTGGGAAGGCAGCCTAGAGTAGTGAGAGCCTGGGCACAACCAGCCCTTGCATGGAAGAATTTGTTCTGTATCATAGAAAGATTTTTATTATTATTTTTCTTCCTGTTCTTTGTTCCTTTTCTTTCTAAATCCCTCCAGGAAACACCAGGAGTTGTGTATTAAGGGCTGCAGATGTCAAAGAATGCTCTCTGGTGCATTTAACAGCTTCTTTATCACTTCTGAAAGGACCTGGGGTCAGCAGCCCAGACTTGATATCTTCAAATGGTTTTTTAAAAGCAACATTTCAGTCCAAGTATTCTTAACTCAGCGTAAGCACTGCATGCCTTAAAACATAGATTTCTTTTTATACAGTGAGTTAAAAGCCAGGAAATCAATGAAATAAAATAAATACACCTGACTATGATCTCCCCTGCTGTATGAGCTTATTTCAAGGATGCCAGAACTGCATTCACCCAAAAGCTGGGAAGAAGCCCAGGGATGAAACAGCTTCAGCTTTAACTCTGGACTGTTGATTCTTGCTTCAAGCTCTGCGCAGTGAAGAACTAGAAAGAGGTGAATGTGAGGCCAGTTTTCCAAAGGAGGTTTCGGTGATGAGAAGAGGGACTGTGGAGGAGTAAGGAGGGTGAATGAGGAGAAACTGGAGTAAAGAGAGTAAGCAGGCACTTGAGTGAGCAGAGTGGGGAAAAGGCAGCTCTGGGTCTTGAAAGAGAAGCTCTGCCTCAGGAATAGATTGGAGCTCTCTCAAGGTAGAGAAATATAATTCCAGCAGTTTGTTTGGATTATCAGAAAGCAGTCAAGGTCCTCCAACAGCTAATTTTCCATGAGCCCCGAGCAGAGGTCATCAGACAAATATATAATTGATTAAAAATTTAAAAAACAAAGTGTGGGGGCAAATAGCCAATTTTCAGAGGAAACAATCACCTGTGGTGTCCAACCACCCAGCAGCTTCCTAAGTGAGCAGGGGAAAAAGGAGTGAAGGGGAAAATGTCGAAGTTTTCTGATGATGCAGAGAGATTCTGGAGAGTGAAGTCCAACAGAAACATTAAACTTGTTTGCTTCTTGATCCTGATAATATCTGAGCCTCTGCACTCCCAGCAGCAAACGCTCCTCTGTGCTCCCACAGACCATGCCAGGCCTTTGCCATGCAATAAATGTGCTTACAAAGGCCAAGCCCTTGCCATTCATCAGCTGGCATCAAACAGCCAGGTGGGTCCCTGCCCTGTGCCCTGGGCATGGCAGTGGAGCTGCCAAGGCTCAGCCATGCCAGGAGCAGCTCGTGGGAAGGTCTGGTAATGAAGGTTTGAAGGGAAAATGCTTCAGACTGCTGGGCAGAGGTGGCACAGGTAGCAAAGACAAAACTCTGCCCTTCCTTTCTGCCCCAGTGAAGTTCTGTCAGCTCCCACTGCTCTCCACGCACAACTGAGGGATTTCTGTGGGCTGTGCTGAGAGGAGGAGGCACAGCCAGATGTTGCAGTCAGAGCAGTCAGTCTTAGAGGCACAAGGGCATTGCCTGGGCTGCAGATGGGCTTGGCTGCACCCCCTTCCCACACCTGGGCTGGGGTGAGCCCTCAGCAGCCCCAAGCCCACCCTCAGCCCCTTCCCACTGAGTGGAGCACCTGGAAACAAAAAAGCCTCCATCAGGTAAAGTGGTACTTTGGTCCAAAGCAAGGCGAAGAAAAGCACTTTGAGACAATCAAGCACGCTTTCCAACTGTGGAACCAGGCACCTGCTCGGTCTTCCCACTGCTTTTGACCAGGGAATTAAGGCATTTATTCCACATTAGAGCCATTTCCAGAGGAATTTCCCTCTGACACAAAATGCCAGCAGCCACTTCCCTCGGAAGGAGGGTTTTCAAAATGCAGGAGCAAACAATGGTGGGGAGGGACAGTGGGCAGGGGAGTGCTGCACCCTGAGAGAAGGGACATGAAAGAAGGAACCACCAGAGAGTGTGGCACAGGTGGAGTGCCACATCCACTGCTCACTTCAGCCAGCACCCTCCAGCCTGTTCCTACATCAGAAGTTCCAAAACACCTCAGTGCCACCTCCCCTGTGCCCTGCACGGTCCTGCTGCTGCCCAGACCTTGTGCTGGTGACACAAATGTCCCCGCAGAGAGGGGCTGGCACGGACGAGGCATCTTCTCCCTGCTCTTCATCCCAGGAAGCACCCCATGGAGAGCAAAATGCTTTATTAAAAAACTGGCATGTACTTTTTGAGTCTTTTAAGTAGCGCCTGTCATTTTTGGCAGTGCTTTTAGCTGTGAGTCTTTCTCTTTCAAGGCCCCTGCGCAGAGCCGTTCCCACCTGCCTCGGCAGGGAGCTCACAGCAGTGCACGGAGCACAGGAGGTTCATGAGCAAATCCCTGAGGAGAGAGACTCAGCTGCTGGATTTTGAGGAGAGGAAATGTTGGATCGGGCCCTTTTCTGACCCAGAGATGGGGTAACTGAGGGGTGTTTTAAAAACTTTTATTCGGTTTTCAGTGTCATGTAAAGGGTGAGACTATACAGATTTATAATTCATAGATTTCGTGGAAGCCAATTATTTCCTAATTACAATAAATTATAAGTGTTTCTTATTAGTTTTTATTACACTATGCTATAAATACCTTAAAACTAATCATCTAAAATTACCCCTCACAAGTTCTACTACAAGACCTCTTTCATAGTTCTATTTCTCCAAAGTATTTGTTTTATTTACTCTGTATTTGAGTATGTGATAAATGAGCAATGAAATGGTTGACTTTCACAATTATAGGGCAAATATCATGTATATATGTTAAGAGAAGTTTTATAGGTTTATAGTTGTGTTTTACCCCCCCTTGTGTTGTTATCGTGGGGAGACCTGAGTTGGGGATATTTGGGAGGGTTGGTTTGTCACTATGGCAACAGCTGACCTCCAATCAAGATTTAAGGAAGTGAACTCCACAACTGGACAGCGGAGAAGGAGTCAATGGACAGAACTTTGGGAGGGGCTAAAGGGTTAAAAGGCAGAACATCCATTGTGTGGATGGGCACTTGGTGGGGAAAATCTGTGGGTTTTTTTCTCTATTGTCTTCTGTTGTAATTTTTGATACGGTTTTAATAAACCTTTTCAAAATGTTTGAAAGTATCATTTCTCACAAGTATCGCCCAGCCCCCGAACAACTTCTGTAATATTTTGTTACCGCCAGCCTGAAATGTCTCAGATGCTGTGACGTGTGACCTCACTGCACAGATTCATCTGTTAACACGCCATCCAACCCGAATAAACTTCTGCTTCGCTTTGGAATTGATCTCCAAATCAAGGAGCTCTGCTGCTTCCCTGGGCAGCCCACCCTCCCGCAGGAATGTGGGATTTTAACCCTCCCTGGCCCACTCTCCTTCCCCTGCCATGCTGGGGCAGCATCAGCAATCAGGAATTCTGGAATTTGGGAATTCGGGAATTCAGGAATTCTCCCTCTCCGTGTGCTTTGCCTTCCACCGCTCCTGGGATGGAACAACCCTGTGATGCCCAGAGCGGGGCAGGGAAGGCGAGCCACGCTTATCAAACCCTGCTGCTTTAAACAGGCTGCAGCAAAGCCACGCTATGCCTAACGTCACCAGGGAGCAAAAATAGCCGGCACGAGTGGAGGGAGGGCAATGAGAGTATTAAGAGCGCCCAGATTTCAAACATACTTGGCTGGCAGCACACTCCCTTCCTGCCCCTGCCGCTCCAGATGCGACAGAGCACTGGGATCTCTCACTCTCTGCCCATGAAGAAGGATTCTCTTCCTTTTTTTTTCTCTTTTTTTCTGTTTTTCTTTCTTTAAGTTTCAGCTTTGATGCTGCTAGATAGATTTTTTTTTAAAATTTATTATTTTCTTTCTTGTAGGAAACTTCATCTGCCGGATTTAAAAACAAGGTTTGAGCAGGAGAAATTAATTTCTGTTTACAGCTGTAAATGTGCACGGTACTCCTGTGGGATGATATTGTAGAGGGAAAGGCAAGATTGGCTGGGAAAATCGCCTGGACCGTAAGATGTTTGAATGGCTGCTTGGAATAACGAGCTCTCTGTTTTGTGTGCATGTGTGTGTGTGTTTGTGTATGAGGGCAGCAGTGATGGGAACTTTAAAATGATGCAAGGGCTCCCCATTTGGCTTAATTTTCCTCTTCTAGCTCTGTCAGGATATGGGTGAAGTGTCTGAATGGAATTGGTGCTGTAGGAATTTTATGAATGGAGCAGAAGGTTCAGCCGAAGAGGAGCAGAGCAGGGAGATGCAGTGGGCTCGGCTCTCTCCAGCAGGAGCTGTCACTCCAGGGAACTGTACAGACAGGCACCAGCATGGCACAAATCTGCTACAAGTCCCTGGGACACCAGATGAGGCAGCTGCAAGGAGGCAGCACCTGAACCATGGAAATATGCTCCTGAAAATGAGCTACCACCAGCACACCGAGCCGAGAGCTGTGTGTGGGACCAGCTCCGGGCTCAGCTGGAGCATCCCATGCAGAGCTGCTCATTTCTGTGCCCTCCTGCTGGTTGTGAGGCTGAGGAGCAGCCACAGCTCCCGAAGCAGCTGTGTCTCCTTCATGGGAGTCACTGTCACTGCCAGCTCGGACACCAGCATCGATAAAAGGGACAACGAGGCAGCGGGACAGACTGGCTACACCTGCCCTACAGCAGGAGGGCACTGCACAGCACTGCAGGAGCAGGACGAGGCAGATTTGGGGCCGCAAGGTGTCCAGGAAATGGATCTTGATGCTGGTGAAGCTGTGGGGACCAGCCCAGAGCAGCACTGTCCTGGAGGAGCACTGAGCACTGCAGGACCACGCTCGTCTCTCACTGTACTCGAGGGACTGGGGTGGGAGATGGGCTCTGTGTGTTCCTCTGGGTTTTTTGTACTTTTATCCCAACTGCTAAGTGAGGGAAAATCTCCCTCTGCACTGGATTGTCCTCTCTCATCCAGAGTGTTTTCTGACACCTCTGCAGGTGGTAATGGGGAGAAGGTGAGGGAAGTCACGAAGAGGATGAAAATTGTCCATCCTCAAGGGCCACAGAGGTCACTGACAGGGTGACACAAGGGCAGCAGGGGAGGGCCTGGGACTGTAATGCTCCAGCCAAGGAGACAGTGGGAGGAAAGAGGCAAAGGAGTCAGAGCTGGTGAGGAGGGGAAGGGACACCTAACTCACTGGGAAACCCTGCAAATTCCCAGGATTAAACCAATCCAGCCTACCCAGTGGAACAAGGCAGAGGGGAGTCTGCCTGCTGAGCCCTAGAGAACAAGGCAGTCCAGCACCCCTCCCCCTCAGCATTTTCCAAAGAAAAAGAGACAGTCTGAGTGCTGTAAAACACGTCATGCACATGCACTTCTGTATGCAGTGACCTTTAGGATGGCACAGGCTTCTGGTATGCCTTAAAATCTGGGCATTTTAGCTACTTCTTCAGCATTTCTCTGAGGAAGGTTTGCTCTCCTTTTGCCTACACCCAGAATGAATTCAGAGCAACACAACCCTGATTTGTGCAGCACTGAGTCTGAGCTAAGCAGAGGCTCCCATGCACAGAGTTGCCTCACATGTTGTCTCACACCTTGCTGCTCAAAGCTGTTCAGGCAGGTTCACACCCAGCTCTGGCTGAAACAGATCTGTTTTACAGACACATGGACATCTCTGATGTCACACTGGACAGAGAGAGTGAAAAACCCTGTGTTTACAGACACAGAAATCCCACAGGGAAGCTGCATTTTGCTTTATCAAGTGCCTTTTTCTCCATCACTCGAGTGCTGTTTGAAACTGCAGGACAGAGGAGGAGCTTCTCATTCAAGGGAAGTTGCTCTGTGAAAACACTGCAGAAATGCTGGACAGGACTTTGAATGCATCACTAGCACAGAACAGACAATTTGGCTGCAAATGATAACTCTAAAGTTTGTTTTCCCTTTTTCGGAGTCTTCTGCTCCTTCAGAGTTAAGAATGTGGTAAAGAGGTTTAGACAATCATGCTGATAGCTCTAAATCATTGTTATAAATTTAGGAAGGATGTTTTTTTACTTCAACCCTGAACTAAAGACTGAAGTAAGTGGTTCCAGTGATCCACACAACCTTTTTTTGTTCTTTTCCATGGACACATCTCACAGCTGGGCTCTTGTAATGAGAGCACAAGCCCTACAAGGGTGGCCTCAGTGCTAAAGACCTTTGGTACATTCAGGCAGTGCTCAGGGACAGGTAACTTCTAAATGAACTTTTGTGTTGCTCTGGCAGATTTCTAATATGTTGGTTTTGCTGTCTTTCCTCTAGTGGAGAATGCAGATGGTCCTTGGATGAGACACTGCTGAGAAATGGTTCTACAGCTCCCTGCAGCCGCGTTTCTCAGAGCAGAGAGAACCCCCTCAGACCCCTGTGACATGAGCAAAGCTTCTGTCATTTAAACCCGGGAGGATGTCCCTAACTGATGAGCTGGACAGCCACTTCTCCACCACCCCCTACATGGTGACAGACACAGGCGAGGACAGCGTGTTCAGAATCAGGCCCAACGGCTCCGCCAATGCCACTGGGGACGGCGCATGGGCCGCCGGCTCCATGGAGGACATGATTGCCATCTGCACCATCGGGGCCATCCTGTCGCTCATGTGTGTGGTTGGGGTGACAGGCAACGTCTACACCCTGCTGGTGATGTGCCACTACCTGCGGTCCTCTGCCTCCATGTACATTTACATCATCAACCTGGCGCTGGCCGACCTGCTCTACCTCCTCACCATCCCCTTCATCGTCGGCACCTACTTCATTCAGAAGTGGTACTTTGGGGACATTGGCTGCCGCATCCTCTTCAGCCTGGACTTCCTCACCATGCATGCCAGCATCTTCACCCTCATGGTCATGAGCACGGAGCGGTACCTGGCCGTGCTGAAGCCCCTGGACACGGTGAAGAGGTCCAAGAGCTACCGCAAGGCCATTGCTGTGGTGATCTGGCTGGTGTCACTGCTGCTCACCCTGCCCATGCTCATCATGATCCAGCTGGTGCAAAGGGACAACAAAAGCATCTGCCTGCCCACCTGGAGCAAGCTGTCCTACAAAGTCTATCTCAGCATCCTTTTTGGCACCAGCATCGTGGGCCCGGGGGTGGTCATTGGCTACCTGTACATCCGCCTGGCTAAGATTTACTGGGTGTCCCAGACTGCTTCCTTCAAGCAGACCAAGAGGCTGCCCAACCAGAAGGTGCTCTACTTAATCTTCACCATAGTGCTGGTCTTCTGGGCTTGCTTCCTGCCTTTCTGGATATGGCAGCTCCTCTTCCAGTATTATGAATCCTTCCCTTTATCTCCCAAGGTGATGAAGAACATTAATTACTTGACGACCTGCCTGACCTACAGCAACAGCTGCATCAACCCCTTCCTCTACACCCTGCTCACCAAAAACTACCGGGAGTACCTGAAGAACAGGCAGAGGTCCCTCAGCAGCAGCAGTGGGTACTTCCAGAGGAGGAATCGTTTCCAGAGGATTTCAGGGAGGTCCCTGTCCACGAGCAGCCAGCACTGCACAGAGACTTACGTCCTTGCTCACGCTCCTTTGGGAAACAGCAGTGCCTGAAGGTAAAATATGTCTCCAAGAACAATCAATACTGACTTCAATGTTGCTTTGATTTAAAGTGTACGTTGTGCAGGCGAAGCCTTGGCAGTGCACACATTTAGTCCAGAGGCTGTGCCGTGTGTCTGTTCTCATTTCTCCAGTGCCACTGATTTGATGCTAGCAGCACTCAGCTGAACATCTATCTAAATAGCCTTTCACTTTTTATCTTTATATTTTATAGTGTACGTCTCCTCAAGTAGCCATCAATAATGAAAGCCTATAACAGGGCCATGATTTTTAATAGTATCAGCTGTCTCACCACGTTTAAAATTATGTTACCCCATGAATGGCTGTAGTTTGCTCTTTTTTTCCTTTAGCAGTAGTGCTAAATTTGTAGTTGTATGAGGACTGAAGACAATGAAATAAAGAAAAAGCAGCTGATGTTTGTGACATGCCATGCAGTTTGCATTTGGGGTAGGACTGGACAATGAGGCATATCCAGGGTTGCTTGTCCTGGTTTGGGTGATGCTCACACTTATTCTGCACTCCTGTCTATGCACTGGGCTGGATTCTCCAGTCACACAGATGCGTGCAGTGGAGTTACGCCATGTCAGCAGCACAGGCCTCCCCATGACAGTGCCACAGGCAGGGAACACTCAGCATCTCCTACTGCACTGACCCCAAGCACCCATGAGGAGCAGCATCATCTGTCCTGGGCATTTCCATCCTCTGCCCTCCTCCAAGGAGGAATTGGGAACCTCTGATGTGGCTGTCCTCAGGACACCTGCTGGCAAACTGCAACACCCAGCCTGAAGCACCAGACCTCCACCTCCAAAGTCCAGGTGGGACAGAGGGACAGGAGGGGGTTGAGGGGATGTGATTTTCCCCGGGCAAAGCAATGTTCTCTGAAGTGCTTAACACTCCCAGTTATAAAAGTGCTGGTTCTTGGTTAGGGAGACAACTTGTTCCCTTCACTGGAAGTGATTTTGCTTTTCTGCTATAAAAACATAGTCCTGCCTACACCAAGAGTACAGTGCCTGTCCTGGCTTTCCCCAATGATAAGGCATGATTAGTATAAATATATAATCTGTGATGTCTGGAACTTCCCCAGTGAGTCTAAAATAACTTCTCTGGGATGCTGCCAGCATCCCTACAGGAGTCCTCCGCTTGCAGCAGCCCTGCTTCCTCATTAGCAGGGATATGAGGATGCAATGCCAACACAGCCGAGGTACAGAATTAGAACCAAATTAATGCTGAGCAGCAAACTCAGAACTGCACTATGAAATCCCTCTGGCAGTGAGCTCTGTTTGCTTAGACTGAGGCTGAATTCAGAATTTAAACATCTTTTTCCCCTTCAAGGTGTTTAAATGGTCACTGCTCATGGGTGCAGGGCACAATCTGCATGCAGCCTCCCTAGGGAATACACTTGGACAAGTCATTGTCTCTTCCATGCATGGGTTTGAAGTTTGTTATGGATGGGGGAAGATTCACAAATGAGAAAGAGCTCTGGTGCATGCAGTTCTGCTGCTGAACTGCTGCAGGAACTGCAAGGGCCTTGCTGTGTTCCCAGCCCCCTCCACACACCCCATCAGCAGTGCTCCTGGGGTCAGGGTGCTTTACCTGCAGCCTGATTGCTGTGCAGTGTGCCAGCAGCTCCCACTTCAGGATCAGCCCCTTCCTGATCCCAGAGAACTCACAGAATGACTAGGTTTTGAAGAAACCTTCAAGATCATGGAGTCCAACCCAGCCTCAACACCCCAACTAAACCTGGCCCCCAGTGCCACATCCAGGCTTTGTTAAACACACCCAGGGATGGTGACTGCACCACCTCCCCGGGCAGCCATTCCAGAACTTTATCACCCTTTCTGTAAATAACTTTTTCCTCATATCCAACCTATATTTCCCTTGGCACTGTTTGAGACTGTGTCTCTTGAGGGGCAGGAATACCACAGATTTGGCCATTTCCTGTCCTGGCAGTACTTGTTAGCTTTCAGCCCCTCTGGGCTTAGAGACACATCAGTGAGAGCCCATTAGAGAGAGTGAAGCACCTTCAACCCTGTGAGAGGGAGTGGGAGCCCATGGATGGGGTGAAGAGGTTTGTTATGGAATCACAAAGATTGGAAGGGACCTTCAGGACTGAGTCCAGCCATTACCATTACCCATTACCATTACCCATTACCATCACCAGCACCACCACATTAACCACGTGTCCCCCAGTGCCACATGCACTGCACACATTTTGGTCACTTCCAAGGATCCAAGAATGTTGATTCCACACCTCCTTGGGCAGCCTATTCCAATGCCTGACCTCCCCTACATGGAAGAATTTTTCTAATATCCAATCTAATTTCCTGAATCCATTTTCCACTTATATAGCCAGGGTTTTATCATGAGGCAGAATGTAAAGTTTAGCCTCCTTTTTTTCTTTCAAATGGCAGTTTTAGCTTCTCCTTGCCCAGGAAGAGCCAGGCAAGCTCAGGAACCGCAGCTCCCATGGTTGTGAAGGAAAGCTACTGCAGCCTGAGCCTTTAGAAAGCACTGTCCATCTTGCCTAAAATCAGACAGTCAAAGTGACAGGGGGTTTGCAAATCTCAGCTCATCCAGGCCTCACCCACACATGCAGACAGTGCAGAAGCTACTGAAAGATATTGGAGCAGATCTGCCTTCAATTATTCAGGCTGATCCCTTCACCCTCAGCAGCTCTGCTCTGATTCTCTTCTCCACACCCTCCCCAAGCAATCCATCTCACAGAAAAGCTTTGCAAGACGCCCTTCATGGCTCTGGCAGGGCAGGGAGCACCCTGAAAGCAGCCTGAGCAGTGTGTTGAAGGCACAAAGCCATGCTAGATAGCCAGGGAAAGGAGCTGGGGTTCCCCGTTTCCCTGGAAGGACACACAGCCTCAGCCCTTCTCCTTTGAAGGGGCTGGTGATGTGTTTGTCAAATCAGCACAACAAAGCCAAGAGAAAAGGCACCCCCAGGTCAGGGACTGGCTGTGGGTGATGCTCCTGTCAGTACTGGGTCATCTCTGAATGATGAGATGTTTCATTCAAGCCTTGCCCTTCCCACCCCAGGCTGGAGTTGGTTTTTGCTCCTTCAAACACTCCCATCCTTCAGCACTCAGCTCAGGCAGCAATAAGGGAATAGCATTCCAAGTCTGCAGGTACAAGCAAGGCTCTGAGCACATCCCAAGCAGCTGAGTCCCAGCCCTGCATCCCAAACTCACCTTGCAGGGCACCAGCCACACCCAGACAACACCAGGGAGCTGTTCTCTGCCTGAAACAAAAGCACAGCTCAGCCCCCAGAGCCTGCTGAATATTGAGGAGCAGGAGCAGCAGAGAAAGCCAAAGAAGGGACTGCCTCCTCCAAAACACAGGTTAATTGTGTGCTTAGTGATAGCTGCAAAACTATTGTGCCCTACTTCTTCCTCCTTGCACAAACCTATCAGCAGTCCAAGACCCAAGAGCAGCCCTTTGCATAAATTAAATCTGAAATTGGTGTGAAAGAGGAGTGGCTATACACGTGGCTGTGGGCTTGCATAGCTCAGACCTGGCTCTCTTTGTTCATTTGCCCCTGTGGGGTAAGGCCAGGAGTTCTGTCATGATCCCAAATCCTTAAGTCCCCCAATTTCTCAGGTGTTTGATGCCCCACAAACTGGAATCACAAGCTGAACTCCAGATAGTAGAAGCCAAAACACCAAATTTGTTGCCCATTTAAGCCAGGAAGCATTAACAATGTCTCAAAACTCTTAGAAAGTGTGGTTGTAAATAGTCCAAAGTGCTCCTACAGCTAGGAAAGGCCAGGTACCCACTCTGGTGGCTGAAACAGGCAGCAAAGTACAGCTGGGGCCAGGCAGTGCTCTCAGCTTTGGTCTGTGCCAGCAAAGGATGACGTCTATGTTTACCCAAATGATTTGCAAATCCACCCAGAAATTTAAGAATCCTTCTGGAAATTCTTTTATTTCTTCTTTTTCCAAATTCTGAATTGTCTCGTTTCAGCCTTTAGGAGGCAAAACAGCACAATTTCTCACTTCAGGAGGAAGCTTTACCCATCAGTTTCCTTATGCTTAATTTTAAAAAGCCTTTTTCCATTTTGTTCAGACCACAGGACTTTTGTAAGAGTCCAGGCAGGAAAGCAGAGAGCAGCTGTGCATCCCTCTGCCCAAATCCTGCCTGGACAGGGTGGCACCCACCAAACTGCCACCCCTGCCCAATTCCCACTGCCACGGCAACCACAGGCACAAACCTCCCTCCTCACCTGCTGATGGAGCCTGGTTTTAGCTCAGTTTGAGCCCCCTCCTTGCTCCTGCAGCCCAGTGAGTGCAGGGCCACCCTGTCCTGCTGAGTGTCCCACCTCTCCTGCTGGGACACAGCCAGTCCAGAGCTCTTCAGCTTCCAAGCCCCAGGAAAACCTCAGCCCAAGCTCCCAGACAGCATCTGGGTGACATTATGCACATTTTAGTTCACTTGCAGCTCAAGGCTGGCTGGGTGAGAGGTGGGATTTGTGGAGCACTGTGGCTCTTGGTCAGCAGCTCAGTGATTACCCACAGGGCCAGGGGGTGAGGGCTGGCATGTGTGACAATCTCCAGACTGTCAGGTTGTTGGATTAGACCCTTTTCTGACCCAGACATGGGCAACTGAGAGGTGTTTTAAAAACTTTTATTACATTTTTAGTTTTGTGTCAAGAGTTAGACGTAACAGATATTATCATTCATGCCATCACAATCAAAAGCAAACTATTTCTTAATTAAAATACATTATAACTGTTTCTTAACCTATCAGTTTTAACCACACCATGTTATAAATACTTTAAAACCAATAATCTAAAATTACTCCTTATAAGTCCTACTACAATAAATCTTTCACAATTCTATTTCTTCAAAGTATCTAGTCTTATTTACAAGCCCATCTTTTATAACTTATTTCTAATTCCATTTCTCCCTCCACAATGTCTATGCTATTCTATAACATTTCTAAATCAAGATTTCTTACCTCAAAATTTACACACAAATACATACTATATGAACCTTCTATCAAGCTTTAAAAATTCTCTACAAACTCATTTCCCACATCAGGTCGTTCCTTTCATTTCTCTGGGGTGTGTGCTCAGAAACTTCTCAATTCAGTGGTTGCTTCAGGACATTAAAAGGAGAGGCTGAGCAGAGCTTGGAAAGCAAATCCACCCCTTGGCAGAGCTGCCTAGAAAAAAACATTCCTTCTGCCAGTGCTGCCCCAAGGGCATCTGCTGTGGCTGCCACACCAGGGTGTCTCCAGTGAAATCACCTGCCCCAGCACACTCACACTGCCTGGTCTGGGCATTTTTCTTTCTCAAACTGCACAATTAAATCCTGAGACCTCCACACAGCCTCTGCTCCTTCTCCAGATCAAACTGCAGCTGTCTCTCCAGTGCAACAGTGAAGAATTCATTGCAAGAAAAATATCAGACCTTGTCTTGTGCTTGGCAGCTTTGCTTTAAAGTGACATTTGGGCACACTGAATACTGTCCTGTGCAGCCCTGGCCCCAGGCCAGCTCTGCATGGGCATCTTTGCCATCTATTTACTGCATGAGCTGCCATATCCTGGAAAACAGTGTCAGTTCTAAATCATTGTGACCACTTTTGCACCTCCAAAGTCAGCATCATATCTGCAAGACCTGATTTTCAGCTGAGGATGCTGATCCAGGCACATCAGAAGTGTGGTAGAATCACCTTAATCAAGGAGACAGAGCAAGAGCAGAGAATGAATTTTGCTGCCAGAATATAGAGGGGTATCTGAAAGTGGGCTGGAAATGGCAAGGCAGAGCAAAAGCAGGTGATTTTTTGCTGACTCCCAGTTTTTCAGTGTAGCAGAAATGAAAATTCACTACAAACATTGCAGAAAAAGAAAATCCCACATCTCTGGGTGAAAGCTGAGCAGCAGATAAATCCAAAGCAGCAGATAAATCCAAAGCAGCTCACTTTCATTCTGGCTTCCCAGGAATAAACACCCCACCAATGTACACAACAATCAGGGATTCCACCTGTCAAAAAGTCAGAGTTTTCTCTGCACACTGAAGGCTTGCTGCTAAATCCACTTTTCCCAAACATTTATCACCTGTGAAGCCATCTGTCTGCGAGGGAAGCACGTTTTTGCCAAAAGAGAAAGTGTAAATATCACAATTTGTGTTTCAAAGACCAAACAACTCAAGCATGCAAAATTTCAGCTGTTATTAGCTTTAATTGCATGTCAAGTAGCTGCTGTTATTAGTTTAAAGCTGTCTAGAAGGATGAAAAAATAGCACAATAAGTGCAAACATATGACAAAAATCAGTGAAATAACCTGTCTCAGTGATAGAGTGGAACATCCCCTGGCACAGGGGCAGACAGGACAGGATTTACCACACCAGCCCTGACTGTTACAACCATCCCTGACCAATTCTGGCATCTCCCTTTCACAGATATCCTGGAAGTCCCACAACAGAGTTAATTCATTGGCATCAACTGCAGTTCCAGCCACAAAATATTCAAGAACTATTTCTTTTTTTCAGATGTGAAAATTAATTAATCCTTGTGGATTAATTTATTTTGAGGATCTTGTGGATCTTTTGAGGATCTTTCTTTCTTGTGAGAGAGAAAGGCAATGCCAGGAGTGAGGTGTGAGCATCAGTAAGGAAATTCTTTGAGCCCTATGGACACGAGAATCAAATATTATGAGAAAGGTTTCTAATTCTTAATCACTATTTCACAAAGAGGGGAGAAAATCTTAAAAGGAGGGAGGTTTCATCCATACCCCAGTGGCAACAGGCACCCACATTCTTTGGGAATTAAAGTAGCAACACTCCTTCCAAGGCTTTCCATTCCATACTGAATTTGGTGCCCAAATCTGAGCACACTGGGCAGCAGAAGTGCACTTTGGCTTTTTCTGTGTTTGTGTTTATTTGAAACACAACAGGAAACACAGGCAGCAAAGCCTCCTGCTGATTGCTTAGTTCAGTTCAGGGCTTGCTGCTCAGAGGAGAGTGTAACATAATTAATTCATTAATTGCAAACGTTCTACAAACAGAATCTCTCCATGTTTATGTGAACTGCAAAATGTTTATGTGAAGCTGTGTTTATGTGAATCGCTCTGGTCCTCTCTGGGATCCTCAGAGGGGAAATTCCTTCAGGATCCAGAACAGGGACTGTAGAGAGCTCAGCTCTGAGCACAAGGCCCAGGACACCACTGATGCCTCAGGTTTAGCTTTTATATTTTTCAGATTTTATACTGCTTTAGTGTCAGCCCCAGCAGCCTCTGACCCAGGTTCCCCCCAGGACTCCCTCCCTGGGGTCAGGGGTTCTCCATTCCAGCCACTCCACCTGGAGATGCTGGATCCCCTCCTCAGAGCAGCATCTCCACTGAAGTCCAGTGAGGAAAACATCCTCAGGTAGTTTGGGAATGCTTTGCAAAACCCGGGAAGGAGCAGGGCAAGGGCAGAGCAGCAGGTGGGGCCCACCTGGCATTGGCTGAAATGTGCAGGGAGCCCAAGGAAAAGAAAGTCTGAGTGTGAGGAATATGGGCCAAACCACACAGGGAGCCCAGGACTGAGACATTCAGGCCGAGATTTCTGGAAGAAATACATGTTTAATTTTGCACAGAGCCTGCCTATCCTATGTTTTCAGCTGAGGCTACTAATTTCTTATTTCATGCCAATTAAGCTTTCCAAGGAAAAGCTACAAGTCTCTAAACAACAAAAGTAGGTTTGTTTCCACTGGAGTCAATGCAGTTGTACCAGTTTATACTAAAAACAAACCCTGAAGTCAAAACCAAAAACACCCCAAATATTTTTGACCCTCTGAGTCCAGGAAATCTGCATTTCAGCTGCCCACATGAGTAACAGTGAAGATACCAAGTCATCCCATGAATGACAAGGTACTCCATTTCCTAGGACCTGAAGTATTCACAAGTGAGACCTACCCCATCACACCAGAATCTATGCAAAACCATGTGAAGTGAGGTGGAATTTCCAAAGTATCCCAGTCCTTGGAGTATCAGAGAATGGTAAATTTCCTCTCTTTAAGGGCAGCCTGTGCTGTTCCAGCCTCCTCCTCCTCCTCCTCCATGGCTGGGTTTCAGTACAGCAGCTTTGGCCATCTGGCTTCATTAGAACATCATCCCTGGCTTCTTTATGAAGGACCAAAAATAGTAAAAGCAGTTTCCCTTTTGGCATCTAGCAAGCCAACTGGTGCATTGATTAAGATTTAGTTTAGCTAATTAAGGAAGAAAACATCTTTGTAAGCTGCTTGATTTGTTTTCTGCTGCCTAAAACTTCTTCCTTGCTTTGAAATCTGTGTCTGGAAAGATGTGCTGCTGGGCCAGCCTGCACCAGGACAAACCCTGAGGCAAACACCAAATGCTGCCACACTCCTGCATTGCAGCAAGGAAGGAGCTTTAATTTATGCCACCTCTGATTAATGGATGGAGCTGAAACTTAATTACCCCTTTGAGAAAACAACCAGAACCAGCAGGATTTTGGACACTCATGCACACCCCACTTGTTCTTTGTGGTTGTCTTGCCCAGGGAGGTTGGGCATGTCTGTGCCCAGCTGGGCTCCATCTCACCCAGGGAGCTCCCACCCCGAGGCTCCCTGCCCAGGTTAAAGGAAAAAATTACTGCAGTGCATGGAGCAGCTGTGCTCAGCCAGCAGAGGCCTAAAAGATCTTTTTCCACTCTGCAGGAACACCAAAATATTAAAATCCTTGACCAAAGAGAGAAACCCACAGTCTCCCAAACCCAGGTTTGCGGTGGTTGAGGATGATCTTGCATAGCTTAAAAATCATAAATATCTACTTTAAACATTTCCTTTGAGGAAAAGAATCTTCTCAAAGATGATGAAAAGCAAAAGATAAATTTATATCCCAACTCCTGAAGAACAAAACATCCTTCTCAGGAGCAGGAGAGATTCTTCCCACATGAAGAATTCACAGAATTCACAGAATCACTGGGTTGGAAGAGACCTTCAGGATCATCGAGTCCTACCCAGCCCCAACACCTCAACTGAACCTTGGCAGCCAGTGCCACATCCAGGCTTTGTTAAACACACCCAGGGATGGTGACTGCACCACCTCCCGGGCAGCCATTCCAGAACTTCATCACCCTTTCTGGAAAAAACTTTTTCCTGATATCCAACCTGTATTTCCCTTGGCACAGCTTGAGACTTCGTTTTCTGAAATCCCCATCCCCACGGCATGCAGGGGAGCAGTGGGGATGTGCTGAAGACACTTGGCTGAAACTGAAGGAATTTTGGTGAAACTGGCTCCAAACACAGCCTTTCAGGTGACCCCAGGCCAGTCAATCAACTTTTCTGTGTTTGAGACTCTCATCACTAACCTGCCTTTTCTCTCCTCCAGTTTTGTCCCTCTCCTCTGTCACCGTCATATTTTCTGGAAAAATCCCTTCGCCAGGATTTCTCTCCTGGGAAGCTGAGAAGCCTCAGAGAAAAAGGAAAACAATTCTTATCTCATTTGCTTCTCCTGTGTTTTGCTGCTTTGGAATGTGGTTTGGAGATTGTTTATCCAACAGGTGGTTTCATGCAAATTGTTTTTATTTATTGGCCAGTCAGGGGCCAAACTGTGTCAGACTCTGAAGAGAGAGTCACGGGTTTTTCATTATTGTCTTTTAGCCTTCTGTCTGTATCCTTTCTCTGTTCTTTAGTATAGTTTTAGTATAGCATTCTTTAATATAATATAATATCATAAAATACTAAAGTAGCCTTCTAAGAACATGGAGTCAGATTCATAATTTCCTCCCTTCGACAGGGGTCTCAGAAAATACCACACTCCTCTATTCAGGACACAAATTCCCCAGGACACTGAGTACTTCTTGCAAAGCCTGTGCAGAAGATGCTCAGTACAGTGGGGCCACAAATGGAAGCAGTGACTTCAAAAGCAGCGTGACACAAACAAATTTCAGCTGCTAATGGTAAAAGCAAAGGTATTTTCTAGAGAGAGGCTTTAATCCTGTACAAAGCTGCCCACAGCACCCACCATCCCTGTTCCTGAGCAAGGAAGGGACAGGACATTGTCTCTGCAGCAGAACAAACTGTTTGATTAAGGGGTTTTTTTTGTTTGTTTGTTTGTTTGTTTTTGAGAGGGGTAATTGAAAGGTGTTTTAAAAACTTTTCTTATATTTTTAGTTTTATGTGAAGAGTGAGACAATATAGATGCTATAATTTATGTTATTACAATTAGAAGTTAAGTATTTTTAAATTATAATGCATTATAAGTGTTTTTTGGTTTATTAGTTTTTGTTATACTATGTTGAAATGCTTTAAAGCTAATTATTTAAGATTATTTTTTTGTGTTTTACAATGTATTTTTATAGGGTTTTTTAAGTATTTAGTTTTAATTTTAAGGCTATTTTTTGAAACTTGTTTTTAGTTTTATTTTTCTTTTAAAAATGTTTGTTTTATTTTATGTAGTATATTTTATCTTAAGGTTCCTATATAGATGTATATTATGCAAGTTTTTTGTTATATTTTAAGAATTTTCTACCAATTCATTTCCCACACAGACCTCACCATGTGCTTGTTACCAGCTCTATGAGATGGCTCTGCCCTTCCTGAGCCAGGTTATACAGCTGCCTCCAGAGTCATTGTGGCAAATATCTTTATTTTTTTCCCTTTTTTTTTTTCCATTGAGTAATAAAGCAGCTTTTCTGCCCTGCTGTGAAAAGAATGGATATCTCTGGATATGCACTTATGGAAGAGCTGCACTGGCATATTTAGAGCTTCTCTGACTGGTCAGGTAAATCCATCAGTGACATGTAAAAATGCTGCCCAAAGGGATCAGTTTGCAGGAAAGGCATAAGTCAGGAAACCAAGCTGCTCAGATGACCCAGGATTAGTTAAATGCCTTTTTTTTCTCCTCAGAGAAGCTGCTGAATTTGCAGCTTTGGGAGCTTGAGTTATGCACAGCACATCCCAGAGCTGCACTGACACCCAGTGCAGCAGCCCACCCACCTGAAAACTGGCTTTTTAGGGCTAAAAAAATGTAGAAGTTTTCTTTTTTGGGGCTTCTCCACACAAGCCTGGGAGCTCCTGGGTGCGCTGCGCTGAAATTCAGCACATGGCAAAATATCTGGGAACCTCAGAGCAACCAAATCTCCCCACACAGCTGAGAAACAAGTTGGTGTGCACAGAGGGGAAGAGTTTTGCAGCTTGGGGTAAGAGTCTGCCAGACCAGGATGGAGAAGGGCTGTGGATGTGTCCCCTGGGGTTGAAAAACTCCTCCAGAACAGCTCCTGTCTCCAAGTGCTTAGCTCCAAACACGAGGAGCTGAGTGGCAGGGTGTGGTAGTTTCTGAGTCCCCAGGACGAAGGAGGAAAATAATGAACCTGACTCCATGTTCTTAGAAGGCTAATTTATTATATTATACTATATTATATTAAAGAATGCTATACTAAACTATACTAAAGAAGAGAAGGATACAGACAGAACAACAACAGGAATGATAATGAAAACTCGTGACTGACTCCTCAGAGTCCAACACAGCTGGCCCTGATTTGCCATTAAGTAAAACCAATTCACATGAAACCAATCAAACAACCACCTGTTGGACAAACAATCTCCAGACCACATTCCAAAGCAGCAAAACAGGGAGAAGCAATAAGATAATTACTGTTTTCAATCCTCTCCAAGGCCGCTCAGCTTCCCAGGAGAAGAAATCCTGGCGAAGGGATTTTTCAGAAAATATCACGGTGACAACAGGGTGTCCCCTCTGCCTCTCCTGAGGGAAGGTGAGCTCCACTCCCAGCTCTGGGCCCTGAACCAGCATTGCTGCATTCCTGTTGACAAAGAAAATCTCAAAAAAAAGTTTATTTTCCATCCTGAAGTCCTTTGAGACCAATGCATGAAACAACAGTACGCCCTATACCTTTTGGATCTTCTCTTTGGCATAAACTTAACACACAGCTCTGTGTTTTCCCTATTTCTGAGCAAAATAATTTCCAGGAAGAGAGAGAATCTGCCAGGTTGGTTGGGAAAGGGAGCAAGAAACTTTTGGGTGCAAGCAGGGAGACCTCAGAGCTCTGCCCAAGGCCACGAGCCAAAATCATCTGCCTGGAAAAGTGCACGACAGCTTCATCCCCCAGAGGTTCGGCTTCTCCTGGCTGTGGGGCACGGGTGAGGCTGAGGAAAAGCCTGGGATGGGAGCTGGAAATGGGAAATGAGAGAGAAAGAAAGAGAGCTGAAATGGGAATGTTGATAAAATGGGAATGCTGCTCAAATGAGAACACTGCTGAAATGGGAATACTGATGGAATGGCAACACTGAAAAAATGGGAATGCTGCTCAAATGAGAACACTGATGAAATTGGTATACTGCTGAAATGGGAATACTGATGGAATGGGAATACTGATGGAATGGCAACACTGAAAAAATGAGAATGCTGATGGAATGGCAACACTGAAAAAATGGGAATGCTGATGGAATGGGAAGACTGATGAAATGGGAATGTTGATAAAATGGGAATGCTGCTCAAATGAGAACACTGATGAAATTGGTATACTGCTGAAATGGGAATACTGATGGAATGGGAATACTGATGGAATGGCAACACTGAAAAAATGAGAATGCTGATGGAATGGCAACACTGAAAAAATGGGAATGCTGATGGAATGGGAAGACTGATGAAATGGGAATGTTGATAAAATGGGAATGCTGCTGAAATGGGAATGCTGATAAAATGGGAACACTGCTGAAATGGGAACGCTGCTGAAATGGGAATGTTGATAAAATGGGAATGCTGCTGAAATGGGAATGCCGATGGAAGGAGAACACGAATGAAATGAGAACCGTGCTGAAATGGGAGCCCTGCTCAGCCCTCTGCTGCTCCCGACAGTGCTGAGTTATCCTTGGCACGCCTCCCCCGAGCTGCAGTGATGTTTATAAGGGTGCTCTTTTAAATGGAAGAAAAATAGACCCCAGCTGAATGAAATGGCAGATATTTCTTCAGAGTGAAGTTTGGCAGGGGATGCAGAACAGGATTGTTCTGGCACCGTCCAAGGCAGCTCTACTCTTGTGGAGGTTTCTCTGTCTCCATTCCATTTATTTATGCACTTCTTGTGGATGTGCAGCTCTCATTCAGGGCTTGGCATGGCACAAGGTGAAAGGGCTCTCAGTGCCCACTGAGGGGGATCCAAAACTCTCTGTGGAGAGCAGAGTAACCACGTGGGAGAGCAGATGCAGAGCTGTGGGCATATGAATGTGGTCATGTCAGCATGGAGGTGTTTGGAAGAGTAACTGGATGGTCCTTTTGTGCTTGACAGAGCCAGAGGAGTGGAGTGCATGTGGCTGTGCATGTGAGCAAAAGCACCATATTCCTCCTAACCCGCTGTGTTAACATTCCTGATGCATCAGCCACAAACTGGTTTATTAAAAAAAAATAACAAAACATATATCAAATCATAAAATTAAATAAGATAGTAATAAAATTTATATTATAATTATAATGCACATCTAAAGATAAAAATTAATATTCATTTTCCCCTTATCGTTAATTTAATAATTTATTATGCATGCAATTATATAAAAAGATAATTTTAATAATAATTTTAACCTATATATTTCACAAAAACAAAAAATAAAATATCATAATTTTACATTAAAAACATTTAAAGAAAAGAATACAAAACTTCCAACCACTAAAAAACTAAACACACCTCTATAAAAAAAATACTAAAAAAAAAAAAAAAAACAACCAAAAACACAAGGGAAAAAAAAAAAAACCACCAAAAACTTCCTCTTGTCCTTCCAGCTTAAAAACAAATAACAAAACCAAGAGACAACAGAGTTGTTTTTCATCCTGGAAAGAGTAAGTGTATTCTTTGGGTAAAGGGTCACTGGAGACCTTCAAAACCCACCAGCCCTGACTTAAACTCAGAATTTTCCAGGACTGTCTCAGAGATCTGTATCATATCTGCTTAGCATCCCCTCCACACCTCTGTGCCAAACCAGCTCAGCCAAGCCAGGGGAACACAAGAGCCTGGTGATAACAGCACCTAAAACCCCCCCAGGGAGGAACAACTTGCCCTTCCTCACCCCTGAAGCAGAAATATGTGTTGGGCTAGAAGGATTTCTATTTTCTCTGCACCCATTTGATTGGGAAAACCTCAACAGCTGCAGTTTGTCAGGAGCACATTGCAACCAGCACACCCAGCTCGAGCAAGAAGGGGGCAAGGCCTGGGTTCTGCACACTCTGAGGAGGAAAATAGCTCTTGCAAGCACTTTATTACACCTGTAATGCACAAATGGATGTAAAGACTGCCCAGGGGCAGACCCAGTGTGGCCCAGAAGCTCTCCACAGCCAGAGACCCCATCCCAGCTCCAGGCAGGTGACCTCAGTGTCCATCCCCTCCTACAGTCCCTACGTCTCCCCATCCCGGGGGGATTTCCCTCTCAGCAGGGGCTGGACCTAATGGGAATCCCCACGCAGAGCTCTGGGCTAGAGCTGCATCATGACAACCCATCTGAGCCTTCCACTTGATTCCTAAATTTGTGGGCAGCACAGCAGTCACAGAGGATGTGGCTGGCTCTGCAGAGCAGCAGTGCAGGAGCTCCCACTCCCTCTGTGGCTGGAGGGGCCTGGCTGCTGTTAGTCCCTGTGTGACAACTGGACAATTAACTGCAATCTGCAAATGGAACAGAACTTATAAAAGTGAGAGACCCTGTGACCAGTCGTCCATTTTGGGACCGTTTTGGTTCACCTTGGGTGCAGCACTGGCTGGGCTCTTGTGCTGCCCAAGGTGGATCCATTGAGTCCTTTTAATAAATCCCTTAACTCTGTCCTAGCTCAGCCTTCAGAGGCATCACAGGAACCTCAGCCCAGGCAGGAGCTGTGGCCTGGGGTGCTGCCCACACCACGGGCACACAGGCACCACGCTGCCCGTGCACAAACCACTGCCAGCAGGATGGCACACTGCAGAGCCTGGCACACTGCAGAGCCTGGCTTTGCTGTTCCCCACCACGAGAGCTGGTTTTAATTGATGGAGTGGGACCACTGACAGGGCTGGGGATGCTGGGAGAGAGTATCCTGCAGGATAAGAGCACTCCTGCTCCTACTGTTCCTCAGCTTTACCAGTGCCTAAGCCTTGTTATTCTCAGCAGGTAAATCTCAACCTGTGCTGCCAGCAGGCAAAAGGCATCTGAATCACAGCCTGAAAATGCAGCAAATGAATCCTGGAGCAAAAGCTCTGCACATTCTGCCTGTGACCTGTCCTGGAATATTCAACAGGCACACACCTCATCCCAGGTTTCATAAAAGCAGGTGCCACTGGTCTCAGTGCCACAGGTTTGGAATAGGTAAATTGCTAAAGCCATAAATCTGAAGGGGGAACAGGGAAAATCCTGTGGCCAAAACCAAAACCATTAATGAGAGTGTACTGGACATCCATACATAATACCCATATTCTGTGGCTGCCCCAGCCAAATCCAGACATTTGGTCATTCCAAAGCCATTCCCTCCATGTATGTGAAGGACTTGGAAAGCACACACACCCTCCCCCAAGTTACAGTACATAAATACAACCAGGAGCATCTATATTCTTTTATCCAGTACTTATTTACTAATATTTATTTAGTACTTATTTACTAATATTTATTTATTACCCAGCTATTTATTTATTAAAGATCAGCTTTTCCTCTGCTAGTCCCAGTTGAAATGGCTCAAACAGCTTCATAGGAATGAGTAACTCTGGAGATAATCCAAACATAAAGAGAAATCAGCAGCTGTGTTTCTCACTATAATCTTAGCTGCCTGGCTGTGGGATTTACTTCCCTTGGATAGATAAAATGAAGTGTACTTTATGCTGAAGCACTAAAGCCACAGCTACACTTTTCCCTCTCATGGCCTTCTCTAAATCAGTCATTCTGCACTATGGAACAGAAGCCAAAAACTCAGTAAACTACCAGCATAATGTATTTGCCCCACATCACTTTTTGCCCCTCAGTTAATGAGTATGAGGAAGAAGAAAAGGGTAAAAATGGGAAGAGTCTGCAGGCACCACTATGGATACAGCAATCACCTTCATGCCCTGGGCAACTGATGAATTAACAGTGTATTACAAGTGACAAGTTCCAAGGATTCATGCAATGGAGATGGTCCTCATTTGCCACAATAAAACAGACCATGAAAGTGCCTGTCATGGTGCCTTTAACTGGTTCCTGAGCCCAATTGTGCATCCTGTGACATGGCTTCTTTGCATCTCTTTGTAGAGAGATGCTTTACACTCCCTTGATGCCCACATAACTAATCAGCAAGTGCAAGGTGGCATGTCTCAGAGTGAAGCAAAGGCAATAATTTCTTGTATTTTCCTTCTTTCCCTCTCATGATTTAAAAAGAACCCATTATCATTTACTGGGTTATTTCCAGCAGGTATTTCTTCAGAGAATGCTCTGATTTTTGTCACTCAGTTTAGATTGGACAGCAGAGTCAGATGAGATTTCAACAGACTCATAGACCTGGATTTCTGATGAAAATTTTCACACTTGCAAATTGATACATTTGCTTCCTGCAAATCATTCACAGTGACTTTTCCCAAAGGCATTCCTGACAACAAATGCATTAGCTCAGGTATTTAGGGATTTCACCACAAATAAGGGTACAAAAACCAGCAGAAGCAAATGCAGCATTTAATTTGGCAAATATTTACCAAAAAAAAAAACCAGCACCCAGCCCTTGTGGCAACTATCCCACAGAAATTATACTGCCTGTCCAATTTAGAAAGCCTGAATGAAAGGAAATCATCAGTATTCTTTGGGGGAAACTAAATTTACCTTGAGCGAAACCTAGCTTATGCAACCAGCCACCAAAAGCCCTGCCAAACTCCCAGGCAAACCTTAAGGACAAATTTTGCCAGCTGTAGGCTACAGAAGTCTGTGTTTAATAAATGTTGAGCCATCAGTAAGTCCCTGGCAGCAGCCTGAAGGGAGACCATGGCAGGTTTTGAAAGGAACCAGGCTGAGGGAGCTCACAGATTTACTCATCACAGATGACAGTGAGAAACCTCTCAAAGGGAAGTCTGAGAAAATTGGTTTATGTAATTACAGAGATTTATGTCTGTTACAGTTCCAGAAGTTTCACTGTATCCTGGGGATCTCGGCACACAGGAGTCAAAAAAAAGAGAAATGGATGGAGAATGTCTTCGGATGGTGGTTGTAGGAGCAACACCCACGGGGTAAATAAAGTGTTGGGTTAGGGTGGAACACAGCAATCCCTCCCTTGGAGGAGACAGAAGCCACAGTTTGATTTATTTCCATGGGGCAGAGAGAAGCAGCTCATTATCAAAGGCACTGGGTGTGCCAGTGCTGCCTGGTGAAGGCTGAGCTAGAGCAGAGGCTGGACAGAGTTAAAGAATAAAGTAGGGATTTATTAGGAGGCCTCAATGGATCCACCTTGGGCAGCACAAGAGCCCAGCCAGGGCTGCACCCAGGATGAGCCAAAATGGTCACAAAATGGGCAACCACTCATGGGGTCTCTCATTTTTACCAGTTCTGCTCCGTGTGCACATTGCAGTTCATTGTCCTATTCCAGCTCAGCCCCTGCACTCCCATCCTGCTTGTTTTTCTCTCTTCAGCCCACGCTGTTTGTGCTCTTGGGGCTGAGATTTGGATCATTTGTCCTTGGTCCCCAGCTAGAGAAGGAAGTATTTTGTCTCCCTGCTCTGTGCAGAGCACTCACCATCCCCTGATGCGAAGCTCAGACCCACACACTAAAGCAGTATAAAATCTGAAAAATATAAAAGCTAAAACCCTGAGGCATCACCAGGACTCCTCACTGGCAGTGCACAGTTGTGTGGTCAGCCTGTGATGATTTTCAGGGCTGGAATGTGCTAAAGTCAGAGTGTTGAGGTCTCATTTAGGGATAGGGTGTCTAGAGTAAACACCTACAGCTCTAAACCACACGAGTCTTTGCCACAGCCCTGAATTTCCCCAGTGTTGTATAACAGTAAATTTATCACTTAAATAGCACCCCAACTGAGATTTCAATGAACCAAATGTATGAAAAATAAATATCCAAGCCCATCTATGTTTTTCAGTGCACATACAAGGCAGAAACAATGACTCCATAGAGATGGAAATCAAGGACTTTTAAAACCAGATTTGTCATTGCCCTATCAAGCTTACAACAGGACATTGTGCTACCAACTCCAACAGTTTTCTATGAAGTCTCAGGTGTGAAGAGATTTTTTTAAACACTCTTGTCCCTGAAATCCCTGAATTGTTGGAAAACATGGCCTTGCTTTAAAAAAATATGTACAGTTTAGTTTCTAGCCCCTCAGATTAGCTCACAGGTGTGACAAAAAAGATCAAGAGAAACCCAGGTCTATTTTTTCATACTGTCCTGTGCTACCTAAGTCAGTCCCAGCCAGAATTCTGCCTCAGCTCAAGGCTGTTGCTCCTGCTGCCCAGCACCCATGCCCTGACCTGGCACATATATCCTGGGAAAATCTTGAGCCAAAGACAAGGGCAGGATAAAGACAGTGAAGAACAACAGACTAAAAATGCTTTTTGGTGTCTTCCTCATGCAGTGTTTCCTCAGACAGAATTTCTGGAGACAGGACCACCATAAAGGACCCAAACCAAATCCTTGTGATGGGAGGCTCACAGGCTGCAAGGAATTTGGAAAGTTGGCTTTTTGTCACCATGACATATTTTATGAAAATCCTTTTGATAGGATTTTCTCCTGAGAAGCTGAGGAGCCTCAGGAAAGAAATGTAAACAATAACTATCTGCTGTGGAATGCAACAGGTGCATCTTTGATTGGTGCATGTTGGTTGTTCCTAATTAATGGCCAATCACAGTCAGCTGGCTCAGACTCTCTGAGAGTCATGAGCTTTTGTTATCATTCCTTTCTATTCTTTTCCAGCCTTCTGATCCTTTCTATTCTTTTTAGTATAGTTTTAGTATAGCATTTTAATATAACATAATATCATAATATAATAAATGAGCCTTCTGAAACATGGAGTCAAGATTCTCATCTCTTCCCTCATCCTGGGACCCTCAAACACAACCATAGCTTTTGGTTGCACTTATACATTGATGACAACATATTGGTAGAAAGCTTTGGATGAATAACTTTGAATTTAATGCCTGAGCTCCTGGCCAGGGCAGGAGCCCCTTCCCAGGACAGGAAGGCTCTCTCTGGCCACGGACTCTGCTCGCTGAGGCAGAGGACAGGAAAGGCTTCACGTCAGCACAGTGCTGAGGTTTTCTCTGCCTGGAAACCTTCCTCCTGTTATTCTGAACAGTCTGTCCACACTTCACAGCATAAACTGCTTTAGAAATTATAGCCTGGAATGTAAAGCCAGGCCGGGCTGGCTGTGGGCCCTGGCTGCTCCTCCAGGCCTCTCTGCCAAGGGGTATCTGGTGTCAGCAAGAGGGACAGAAGCATAAAAAAGCAAACACCTGGCTCCAGCAGCTATCCTCCCTACTAACCAGCACTGTTTGCTTTGTGCCACAAGAGAGGGGAGAATAGAAGCCACATTTTGGGCTGTAGACAGCCAAAACCAGCACATGGACTAAACACGTCCTCCAGCAATTGCACTCCCCTCAGGTTTCCATCCACATCTGGGTTTTGCCCCAATCCCATAGAACTGAGCCTCTTGAAATGGCTCCTGGATCCGCCAGCATTGCTGTGGAGAGCAAGCAAGGAGTTTTTTTGGGTGAGAAATGCTCAGAAGTGCCACTCTGAGTGGTTTGGGGGAGGCTCCCCAGCAGCTGAGGGCAGGGCAGTGCATGGACCATGAGCGTGCCTGCCCTGGCCCCAGGAGCCAGCAGGATACGTGTCCATCCATCCCAAACACAGCCAGGGCTTGGGAATGCAGCCAAGGGGAGCAGTCAGGTCCAAGGTCCAGATGTTGCCAGATAAGATAAACAGCTTTGCACTGCAGCAATCAGACTTCTCCCCTCTATTAACTCCTGACTTATCAAGAGGGCTAAAGTTCACCCACATTAATGAGGTTCAGACAAAGTGATCCACCCCATATTAAAGCAAAAACCCCCAAAGCACAGCCCAACTAAATCATGAGGTTGCATTCCTCAGGGCCTGTGATGGCTCCTGTTTTATCAACATAGCAGCCAGAAAAGGGTTTCTGGCCCCAGATGATGTGCAATAATTATATCTTAACAGCAGGACTTGAAGGACACATCTTCTCCATTACTCCTGTGTTTTTCATGTTAAGCTCTCTACCACCATATTTAAGACCAAAGAGGGTTTACAGGGCAAAAGCCAAATATGTTAAGAAGGTCTCATCACAAGAAATTGCATCTTAGGCACCAAAGAGAACAAATGAGAAGCTGGGTGAAGGCAGAAGGCAGAGTGATGAAGCTAATGCTGGAACTCTTTATCTCACAGAAAAATGGCTGGGTAGCTGCTCATTTGATGTGCAGCAATTAAAGACTAATTTACACAGTGCCACTTAGTGACAAGTATAATTATGTCCTACTCAGGGTACATATCAGATAATAATTGCCTCCAGCTGAGCTGGAGGTTGTAACGCACTAAAAGGGACTTTAATGATGTGACCAAAGATGGATTTCAGCTGGAAAGTTTATGACTGACCAGAAGAGCACAGGAGCTGCTCACAGCTGTTTTAGGAAAACTGCAATAGAAGCTTAGCTAGATCTCCTCTGTCTAAAGAATTGCACTGAACTATGTGTAGATATATAACAAAGATAAGAAGGTACAAAACAAAATAGATTTCTTGGGCAGATCATACAGGAATTTGTTCAATTCACAGGGCTGTGGTGCCAAAAGCTTTTTAAAAAAGTACTCTGCAGTGTCTTATCTGGCTCCAAAAGACATCAACTACTACTCTCTGGATGCTGTTGAAATTAACTTTTAATATCCCTTATTGAAATAAAACCTCAAAGC
The DNA here is from genome assembly GCF_017590135.1 of Pyrgilauda ruficollis. Classification (NCBI taxonomy): domain Eukaryota; kingdom Metazoa; phylum Chordata; class Aves; order Passeriformes; family Passeridae; genus Pyrgilauda; species Pyrgilauda ruficollis. The sequence goes on from NW_024512099.1 coordinate 102,858, forward strand.
ACACAAACTAGCCTGGCTTGTAACACTTGGATAAAATATGAAATCTCATCTTAAATTGTGGACAGACTGAAGCTCTTCCACAGAGCAGAAGTGCTCAGCTGCACACTGGAGAAGAGATATTCTGAATTACAAACTTCCTCAAGGAGAAGGAGGAATTACAAAACATGGTGGTGCTTTTGAGCATGTACTCAGTATTTTTCTCCCCAGATTCCATTGGTCTTCCCAGGTGAGGACTGCAAAGGGAGAGGGGCTGGGAGGAGGATGTGGGAGCAGAGGGGGGATTAGAGCAGCATCAGTAAAAGCCAGGCTGGTTTCAGAAGGCTTTGGGATGCTGTGGCTGCACACCAAGAATCCACCTATGCTTGTCATAGCCATATTGATAAATTGCCATCGTTTGGGGTGTACTTCAGCTGGGAGCTGCATTGCACTGAGCAGCGAGGAGCACAAAAATGAAGAAGGACAGCAGCACAGGTCATAAAAACTGAGCTTAGTAATAATTGTGCTGTAAAGTAAGCAGCCTAAGGGCTTCTCAGAGATTTTATCAGCCTGTTCAGGGGAACAGCATCAGTAGTAGAGATAGTTTTGATTAACTGCCATAACATTATTCAAATGTGCAAGAGTAGAAATGCACAGAGTGGAATGTCAGCTCAATGGAACAATCAAAGTCACTGTAAATGAAAGCTCAAGGCATTTTCTCACACCTATTTGTCTTCCTCCTCCTCTGATGGGATGAGAGATATGAGCCAAATTTTATCTCTACTGCTAGCTCTGGTTTCTAACCAGAGAAGGATTCTCAAACAAAGTCATTAAACAGGTGAGGTGGCTCAAGAGCTCACCCTGAGCAGTTACACCACTCTCACTCTCACCACGACCACCCTCAGAGGAGCCACAGCACGACCTGGGGCTGTAACTCCTCATGACCCTGAGCAGGGTCCCTGTCCAGGACAGCCTGGGACTCCCCCATTCCTCACCCTGCTGAGCTCCTGACAGTCTGCTCTGCAGGCAGGGCCTGGCTAAGCCAGAGCACTCAGAACCTGCATATTGGGAAAAAGTTTTTACTAAGTTTTTATTAGTGATAAAGTTCTGGAATGGCTGCCCGGGGAGGTGGTGCAGTCACCATCCCTGGGTGTGTTTAACAAAGCCTGGATGTGGCACTGGGGGCCAGGGTTTAGTTGAGGTGTTGGGGCTGGGTTGGACTTGATGATCTTGAAGATCTCTTCCAACCCAGTGTTTCTATGAATTCTGTGAATTCTGTGAGCCTCTGGACCAGCCCCTGGTCCTCCACAGCACCCAGATGCCACAGCAGGTCTTGGGAATCTCCCTCAGGGTGCAGTGGGTACCACGACCCGAGGCTTCAGCTGGCACTTAAACTTCACTTGTCCTTGGAAGAAAGGTCTGCTGAGGTTAGCCTGGGGTGAGGTGTTCCTGTGTGATGATCACCATGATTTTGGGAGGAGGCCAGTGACTGTGATCATTAGACCAAAATTGGCTTAGCAAGGCTGGGTATAATGTCCTGTGACCCTTTGTGCACTGTTCCCACTGTAAAAATAACCTCGTGTGTGATCATCCTTCCAGGCAGGAGCACGGGTGGCACACACAGCTCAGGCAGCCCTTTCCCCAAGCTGAGCAGGGATGAACACCCTGTTCCTGCTGCTCCCCATCCTTCCTGCTATCCCTGCTCCCCTCACCCACGGGATTCTCTCAGCTGTTGGGGATAACCAGGATTCCCAGGCCATCTCTGCCTGACACAGCCCCAACAGCTACCCCCAGGCAAACCCTTCAGCACACACCAGCTCAGATTTTATGCCAGTCCTTGCTGGATTAGGGAGTTAGCAGCACCCAAGATCCCAGCATAGGCTCTGGGATAGCTGTGTTTGCTCACAGACATATCCAGATAAGGCACCTTATTAACTGTGTTGATAATGAACCAGGAGGTGACCCAGGCTGTCTCCACAGAGCTCTGGTAATTAATGCCTTGCACTTCCCAAGCTTCACAGAAAGCATTTATAATTAACCTCTTCTTCTTTCCTGCTGTATGGTGCAAAAAACAACTGTTACTCTATCAAAGGCTCAGGAATATCTATTAAGCCATCTCAGTCAAAGCAGGGCAGAAGCAATTTAAAAGACAATTACAGGCAGGAGATGTGAACTCCATTCTCAACTCCAGACACAGCACTGAAGAATAAAATGCCTCAGCTCCCAGGCTCTGTGCCAAGGGTAAGCAGCATGAGAAAACTTCTCCAGCTCACAGCACAACTCAGAAGGCCTTGAATTGAAGAGGATGGAGCAAAACCACTAAAACCCCCAATTATCTAGGACTGATTGTTCTTATAATTGCTTGTTTCCAGGTTTACAGCAAAAGCATCAAGTTCTTCACGCTTTAATCTTGGTAACTGAAGTCTGAGCTCGTTCTCCTGTGAACCTCATCTCACATTTAGGATTACCTAATCAATTGAGGCAGAACTGCTGAGGAGCTGAGCACCATCTCAGGACAATGGGAAGCACAAGGATAATGGGAAGTGCAGCTCTGGGTACAGCAGCTGGGGCTGCAAAAACACCAGTGCCAGCCTGAGACAGTTCTGACTGCCTGTAAAGCTCTGAGGGGGATGTGTGTGACCTGCAGGACACACACAAATCACTTCTCCTGGAGGGGATGTGGCAAGGAAGCCATTCCCACATCCAGCACTGACTCCTGGGTGATCACAGGAGGGTATGGCAGAGCAGACATCTGCAGCAGGCAAGAATCACACCTGAAGAGTACCTTCAGCTAAATCACAAGGTAAGGACATACAGCAGCAGGGTCAATACTGGCTGAAAGTCACGTAGAGAACCAATGCACTCAATCAGTAACAGCACTGACATTTGAGATCAAAAATTACCAGCATGCTCAGCAAACATCACACCTCCAGCCGCAGGGGATTGCATCTCAACCCTTGTTCCAATTGTACCCAAAAAAAAAATTTTTAGCAATTCTGCTTCTTCTAATTGATTCAAAATTGCATGTTCATTTTCAAAGCTGCCAGGCCAACACCCCACCCCAAAGAAGGCAGTGTGATACTGCTCCAGGTATTGCTGAGCTCTCTGCTGGCACTTGCTGATGTTTCCACGGTCTTATGGAGTATGAAAAGGTCCAGCAGCTCCTCGAGTCACACATACTGTCTCCTTTTGTGTCTTACAAAGGGGGAATGTTTTATTCAGAAGGAATTGAGGAGTTAAAGAGAATATTACTGTGGTACTGAAGCTGTTAATCACACAGAAAGGAAACCCTGAAAATAATCAGGAAAAGTGAGGCTGCCTTGCTGTCTCAGGATGGGCTTTGTCATCCTACACCACAGGTCTTCTTGGCTGTCTCTGACTTGATGCTCATTCCTCAGGGCCCTCCTCCCACTCTGAAATCAGGCCCTGCTTTGCATATTCCAGTCTACCAGAGGAAGAAAAAAAACCAAATCCAAACACCAGAAAACAGGAGTGACAGCAAAAAGAACAATGAAACCAGCAGAAATATTTCCCCAAATGAAGCTGCAGTAGCTCCCAACAACACTGAGGATGTGTCCAGAGCCAGAGCACCTGGGAATAACCAGGTACAGATGTCTCTGCCTGTGTTCCCAGAGCAAAGCTTTGTTGTGTTTTCATCCTAAATCCCTGAGTTCTGCTCCAGCACTCCAGGTACCAAGCCACATGTTCATCCAGATGCCAGATGGCAGCGGGAACAGCCAGCACAGGATGGGAGGGGAAGAGCATCAAGTGGCAAAAGGGTTCAATATTTCATTATCACATCATTCCCCACCACTTCTAATGTTAAATTCATCCCTGTCTGTCCAGATCAGCTAAACTCATCCTTGAGATAAATTAGGTCAGCAATAGCCTGAATTTTTAAAGGAAAAAAAAAAATTTAATTGAATGTTGCAAGTTTTTTCCACGGCTGATTTCCTATGAATTACTCATCCCAGCAGCAGCTCTGCATTGCTCAACAGAAACATTCCTACAGTCAAGAAAGCACTTCACCAGCAGGGCAGGGCAAAACAAGCCAAATTCCCCCAAAATATGGTGTCAGAGCACATCCTGCCCACCACCTTTGCCTTCCTCGTTCAGCAAGCACAAAAGCATTTGCTTTTGAAGATTTGGCAAAGATTTGGCCTCAAAGTCAAAAACAGCCACAAAATTCCACTGGGGCATTAATTATTTTTTTTTTTACCTTGCAAAGAGCAGATTGCTGCAACAGTCATTGATAAAGTGACTCAGAACCTCTGAGATATAGAAGAAAAATGGAACAGCAAAACTTTGGCTATTCCAAAGGTGTTGCAAAAACCTGTGTGAAATCATTTATTGGCTGTACCTACACACACTTTAGTTGGTCCTACAAGTCTTTAAATGCCTCCTCATATAGTGATAGCCCAGATTACCTTTTTACCTTATATAAATGAATTTAAAACTATTTCAATTCTCTGCAAGTGAATGTGCTTCTATCACAGAGAAACCTGAAAATGTTCTCTAACATTAAAAATTCCCTCTTCTGAATAAGACAGACCTGGTTGTTTTAGAGCTGTGCAGCTTTTACTTTAAGTATTAACCTATTCTCCAGGGCTTAAACCCCACAAGTTTTAAGATAAAAGATGCTATAAAAGATCTATTTAATTGTTATTAGATGGAAAAATTTAAGATACTGGATGGGAGATAAGCCTGTACAGAGACAGAAGCTGTTTTCTAGTTCTAGGAGACAATAAATCATGCTATTGGTCTGTCTCTGGCCTTGGCTGGTAATAGATCACAAACATTTTCATACCCAAGTTCAAAAAACACAGAAAACTAGCCACAAAATAGTCACGTTGCCAAAACACATCTTAAATAACACACCAAAAAAAATGGCCACAAACCAGTCTGGGTGCCAAAATGCATCAAATGTTAAGCAGCCTGTGGTCTTCAGGATGTCAGGGTGAGACAGGCTGGTTGATGATGGCTTTTCAAGAGAAATGTTGGGGGTTTGCAGCCCATTCCTGACGAGGTCACGCCGCCGCAAAAGGAAAACAGCATTTGCTTGTTAGAGATCACGATTTGTGGAGCCATTTTATGAAACTCCTTCTGAGATGGATGTCTTAGAAAGGGTGGGAAGTGGTGTAAAATATTCAGAGTTGTTAACACGTCAAAGACAAAGAGTACAAACAAAAGGCTGCACGAAGCAGAAGGTGGCTTCAGCTGCTGCCCAGACCTCTCCTCGTGGGGACAAGGGATGTCAGGAGGAGCCACAGCAATAAAAAAAGGCAGAGGGAGAAAATACTGAAAATTAGCATGGTGGGATTAAGAATTCAGCATCTCTGGGCTGAGAACCAGCTCTTCAGGCAAGGAAAGCAGAGAAGGGAGGCGGTGTGGTGGTCAGGACTCGGGGACATGTGGCCGTGAGGAGCACGGTGGGGACATCCCCACACCTTGAGATAAACACCAGAGAGGAGCTGCTCCTCAGGTCACCCCTCAGCCCAAAGCAAAACCTGTGCCCTTGTGAGTGTAAAACTGCAGCACACCCAACAAGAAAGCCACTACCAGAGTGTGACACACGGTGCACAGGCCATATGTCACCAGTGTCACCCCACCAGGGCACAGCGTGCTCATTCTGTAAGCACAGAAGGGAAAGGAGCATGAGGAAGTTCTCTTCTGGGAGATAATTCAAAGGAAAGCAGCAGGATCCAGCTTCAAAGAACACCAGTGACTCAACCTTCCAGGAAGAGAGCCGGTGGCTCCGGGGAGCCGCCTCACCCCGAGCCATCAGTGCTGCTTGCAGCTGAGAGAAAAGGGAGCAGGGCTGGCATCACAGCGCTGACCTTTGTGAAACTGTGATGCAGACAGAGCTGAGGGAACAGTCCGTGCCTTCAGCAGCTAATTCCAGCCCTGCTGGCACTCGGAAGGACTCATGTTACTGTAATTCTTGTGTGGAAAACAAAACCCCATTTTTGCGAAACGATCCTCACTCTCCATGCTCGCACGGCATCCGTGGCGTGTGGGCACCACACCAGCTCCAGCATCAGGGATACAGACCCTGCCTTCAGGAGCCTTTCCCTGCTCCTGGTAAATCCATCCAGCTGGGCCTGCAGGCACAAACTCGCTGAGCACAGAAGGGTGGGGCTGAGGGCAGACAGGAGACCAGACACACTCTGCTGCCCACAGCCCGGATGCACCAGCAGACGCCAGATGCTGTCCCATCACTTTGTATTTTTACTTCTGGCATACCTGGAATTTCTCAGCAAAGCAGGAAAGGAGGAATGCAGCAGTCCAGGGATCCCTCTGCTGGCCTCTGCTGCTTAGACCTGCCACGGTGTGCTCCTCTGCACATCCCTCCTGTTCAACTGAGCATCCCCTCTGGAAATGCAGGATTCATTAAAAGCAGCAGGCAGTATGCAATCATTAATCCTGCTTTAACGTGTGCAACACATCCAACAAACGTGATCAAACTGTCGTGCTTTACTCCTCAGCTCTGTTTTCAGTCCTCATCACCAAGTTTAATACTCTCTGGAATTAGTAAAGTCTGAGAAATATCACTCCTCATAGGTTCTGGTTGAGGACTGGGAGTAGGATTAGCTGACTTCTCTCAGAAGTGGCCAAGCACCGTGGAATCAACATGACAAATAGCAGGACAAACAGAGAGGCTGAGATAGAGCTGCAACACAAGCATGACACTGAGATGACAGAGAAAAAGAGCAAGACTAAAATGGAGAAAACATGACATAGTCAGAGTGCAAGGAAAATATAAAGAAGAAAATGCCCTCAAAAGTGACCAGAAAATAAGGGTCCCTTACCCCATGACCAGCTCTCAGAGACTGCTGCAGCCCTGCCATGAAGGGGTGCAGCAGAAATGGAGTTGGTCCTGTACATTTACAGCTGCCTTTTATTTCATATTTCCAGCTTTCTAATTCCACTAATCCCAAGGAGACTCTAAAGATCACAGCTATGCTGCATATTGAACTTCTGCTGCAGAGATCTCCTCAGGCACAACTCTCAACTGCCAGTCTGAACTGAGAGAAGTCTCTGGGACGTACTAATATGCAGAATAACAAAACCAAGGAAAAAATCCAAACAAACAAAACCTCAAGGTTAATCCCATCCTTTATTGGCTGCTTTGTGATTCATTCAGGTTATGGCTGAACACTTGCAAACAGAAATGAATTGACAAAATTAAGCTCTCAGCTTGTCATTGTGACCAATACTTGTACCTATCCCAGGTCACAGATGCAGCTGGCTGCAAAGGGGACCAGCTGAACAGCCTGCCTGGTTGGCATGTGGATGAAGATACTTGAATTTAAGTGCTCCTGTGACCTCCTACAGGAGGGTTGGGGATAGGCCTTCTTTATCCTCTAAGAAAAAAACAACAAGACCTTCCTGAAGTATTCACTTCTTTGTTTTATTCTCTCCAACATAAAGCTTAAGCAAAATAATTTAAAAGTTGCTTCATTGCCAGCATGGGCTCCAGCTCCAGGGGAAGCTCCTCACCTGCCTCCCTCCCTGCTAAAAGGACATTCCCCTCAGTCTCCAGATCTGCCGCAAAAGCACAGCTCCTTCGAGTCACAGGCTGGTTTTATGAAATGCCACATAACTGAAAACCCTTCAGCTCAGACCCTGCTGCTCTCCCCGTGGAAGACAAGCTGCTCACAAAGACCCAGCCCAGGTAACACTGCAGGGACAGTAAGACCTGTGACACCTCGGTGACTCTCAGTCAGTAAATGAAAAGCCCAGATCTTCTCATAGCACCAGGAATCCTGCTCCAAGCTACACCTGAGGGTTCAGCCTGAGCTAATTTCTGAGACTTTTCTCCCCCAAGTTTTGTCCTGCCGCTGGCTGTGCTGACCCAGGGCTGGTGCTGGCCTCTCATGCACTATTTCTTAGGCAGCAGCCATTCCTTTTCTAGCCCAGGCTCTCCAAAGTAGCAAGATTCCATATTTATTCATAAAGGCAAATCACATTTCCCTGCGTGGAGCAGGTGTTCCCATGGAAACTATTCAGACACATCTATATGAATGGGCAATTTTATGAACAGCACAAAAATCCTTGACATCATCAGAGACTGGGGAACTAAACAAAGTTCTTAAAGCTCAGCAGCAGCTGTGTGGAGATAAACAGCCATGCAGCAGTGGCAGGCAGACACAACAGAGCTGGAATTTCCACTAATGCTGACTTGGAGCAGTGGGATACAGCAGGCAAGAGTAGCACAAGTAGATGGTGCCTGAAGAATTTCTTTACCAATAGTTTCTTCTACCAGGTTTTGGACTGATACCAGGTTCTGGACTCGTATAAATTGTAGGGAATTGTAGGGAAGTCTCCCCACACTCCACCAAGAGAAGGTTCTCCAGCACCATGAACACTTGCACCAGGGAACAGGGGACTCTAGAGCTGGTTTTCATTATGGAGCTGCAGAACCCTCAGGAGGAACCAAACCAGAGAGCAGACCACAGGCCAGTGCCCAAGTATGCTTCAACAGAACCACTGCTGAGTCCAAAATCAAACCTGGGGGCTTAAACTTTTGCCTGGTCTGTAAAGAAATTGAGATGAAATGCGCCAGTGCATGTTCATCAGCACACGTTGCTTCGTCACCCTAAGAGTGTTTTCTGGGGACAGCAGGAACAGGGTTAGTGGCCTCAGTGCTGGCTGGTGGCTCCCAGAAGTGTTAAGCCACATTATTTCTAGTAATTTTTCAGCCACCTTAAAGTGGAGTGCAGTCTCCCGCAGTGTGAGTCACCCACCCTGGGTTAGAGATGCAGGGAAAGGAGGAAAAGCCTCTCTTCACAGGCTCAGGTGTCCCAGCTGCCCCACTGAGAGCCTGTCTGCCTTTCCAGTGCTGGATCAGGTGGGGAGAATCTCCCCTGAGCTCTCAGCAGAGCAGACACTGCTGAGAGCCTGTGGCTGGGAAGGACAAGAGAGCCACAGGCAAGTCCAGAAACAACTGCTCAGAGACACCCACAGCAGGACACAGTCCTGCTTTCCTCTGCCACGGGCTCCCAAAGGCCCCAGTGCTGCAGAAAGGGCAGTAAAAGCCATTCTTGGCTGAGACTGCTGAAAAAACAGGCTCTGGTCTGGTCCTACAGCTCCAGCTGCAACTCACTGCAGCTTTTGTGGCCACCACCATCACACGTGTGGCCCTGCCAGATGGGCCACAGTTGCCATGAAAGCGTTCCCCAGGCACATCCAAAGATCATGTTCCCAGTTCCCACTAACCCCATTCAAAATCCCAAAATCCCTCCTACTTTGGGAAGCCACTTTGCAGGCCAGGAGGATGGGCTGAAGTAACCAGGCTTCATCTCAATCTGCCAGCTGTTTTCCTGCTCTCATTGAGATGTTTTAGTGGGCAGCGGAGTGATGAGACTGTTACTTCCTTCAGCTGGGATTTCAACAGCAGCTCTGCAAATTTCATCTTTCAAAACAGAGAATCTCAGAGCCACACACTGCCAAGGTTATCAGATTTGGGCAGAACTTGCCAAGAAACACAAGCAGGGCTTGGAGATGAGATTGTTTTAAGTGGCAAAACAAGTTTCAATTGCTCAGTGGGAAGGGAAAGTCCTTTCTATGAGAGATAATTTCTTTATTTGCATATCAACTAATGATCTTTTGACATTCATTTCAAAGCTGCTCTAGAAAACTCTTTCTGCTGTAAAAAGTTTGAACTGGTGACACTCCAAACTGCACAAAGAGCAGGCTGTGCCTGCAGTGCCAGCACTAATCAGCAGGGATCCAAGCTCAGCTTTTCCATATGTGCTCCTGCACTGGTCGCTCCAATTTGCAAACCAGAAGTTATTTTGTGAACGTCTTTAAATTATATACAAGTGTCATAACAACTTTAAATTATATATGTGTGTCATCAAACTTTAAACTGCTCATGGATAATTCACTGCAGTTGGGAAAAACTCATCATAATAAATTTCTGGCCAAAGTAATTGCTTCTGTGGCTTTACAAATGTATCAGAAGTCAAGAAATTTACCAAATATGGGGCAAATTTGCACTCTGGGTTAGTTCCAGCCTCACCCATAGTATTGGTTGTGGCTACAGGAGAGGGAAACTCTTATATAAATATGAAGGGCAATGAATACCCAAAGACTTCTGGCCAGAGAACCACTCCCAGAAGCTGTCACAGATCAAGCACCAGCCAGGTCTGCAGCCTCCTTTCCACAATGTCCAAAACCATTTGGGGTCAACACTTTGGAAACCACTTGTTTGTATCAGAAAAGCTTTTTCCTCATTGAAATCAGGGTAAGATGAGCTGCTGGTGTCTTGCAGTGGCTGCTGGTGAGGTTTGGTGCTCATTCCCAGAGGTTGGTGCTCATTCCCAGTGCAGGGTACCAAGGCTTGCTGGATCCCCTCAGCACTGTGCTTTGTTTAACATCACCCCCTTTCTGTTATTTCCCACTGGATCAGCCCTTAATGCAACTGTTCCTAATTTGTGGAGAGGAAAACTGGGATTTAGCCAAGGCTTTAATGTAGGATGATAATCATTATCAAAATGCCATAGCTAATAAACAACCCTCCAGCAACGAGTTTGAACTGTGACTACTGAGCAGTTTGCCAACTTGGATTTCTGAATTTGCATTGATTGCTCTTTGCATGCACCCAGAGACTCCTTCAACCTCACAGCTGCTGACACAAAAATTCCCATCTCCAGCCTTCCTGAGGCTGTAGAGGAAGCAGGGCTTGCAGGGTTTTTACAGGTAAGATCCTGTCACCTGCTGAGGAAAGGCAAAGCAAGGAACCCCTGCAGCCACACCAGAGCTCTTTTTTTGAGGACAAGGAGTCATCATCTACATTTATTTGAAGGAAAAAGGACAAAGACATCACTCAGTGCAAGTGGAGTGAAAGGAGAGCATTATTTATGTCTGTGGTAAATCCAGCCTGTCCATACAATCTCTTAAATTCCTCTCCAGGCTGCAGGACAGAATTCTTTAGCTCACGCCCACCAGATGCAGAGAGTGGAGACCCCAGGCCTGTTCCCCAGGAAGGAGGTCTGGGGCTCCTCTCTCTGCTCCTTTGGAACACTACCTCAGTGTTTGCAGTGGCTGTTCCCTGAGATCCTGAGCACCAAACCATCTCTAAAGGTGCTGCCAGGTTTTATTTCATAGACTCTGAGCACTCTGCTGCTGACAGAACAGCCCCTAAACAGCACACAAATGTTTCTACAGCTGCAAGGAGTGTCAAAAGATCCTTTTACTAAATAACATCACACCCAAGGGTTTTGAAGGATTCATTTAGCAGATCTAACTGTTCTCTTCCTCCAACTATTTTATTCCTGTGGTGGAAGATACTGCACAGGGCTACACAGCCAAACTGTGCTAATCATGGCTTTACTGCATGCTCAACACAGGATCTGAGCTCCACTGATCTGCACTTTGTGCCAAGCAAATGGAAGGAATCCATAACGTGCATAAAAGCATTTATTGTGGCCATTTTGTAACAATAAGAGTGGTGAGGCATCACTGTGTTCAGGAGCTGCTCAGCTAGACTGAGATGGGGACAGTGGCTGCCCTCAGAGAATTCCTAATTTGAGAGGAGGGGAAAGGAAGGCAGGGTGTGCCCAGGTGGGGAAGGGCAGCACTGCCACTTGCAATGACAAAGGCCTTTGTGGCAGGGCAAGAGCTGAAGCTCTCCCATTCTCCCTTGTCATGACTGACCAAGATCCCACCCCTGCAAGTGCTCAAGGCCAGGCTGGATGGGGTGTTGAGCAGCCTGGTCTAGTGGGAGGTGCCCTGCACATGGAGGGGAGATTGGTACAAGAGGTTCTTTGAGGTCCCTTCCAGCCCAAACCATTCTGTGGTTCTAGGAAGATTCTTCCCCAGCTTAGAGATCCTTCACTATTGAATATGACACATCCACACATGCCAATGAAAAGCCAAATGCAGTGTGGAATTATTATCTTCCAACATGCCACGCTGGAAGGTTTTTTCAATGTTTGTTATAAAGCATGCAAACAGCCTCTTGCTGTGATTGAACTGCTTTAATTCCTCCCAAAGCTCCCTCAGCCAGCCTTTGTTAAAGCACAGAGAGTGGGGCAGGATAACCCTAGGGCAGGGTGGAAATGGTCACATTCCCCCACTAATCCTTCAGGCTGCTCCTCTCCAACAGCACAGCGGAGCCAAACAGCATCCCTGACCCCAAACAAACCCACAGGGCCACCAGAAATTCATGGTATTGCTTGTGAAAAGTCTCCTGTGCTGGCTCTGTGGGATTTCTGAGAGCTCTCTGATCTGTGTGTGAGGCCACTTAGAGCTCAGGTGGGGACAGCCCCTGGGAAATCACTTTCTGTAATTCAGTCTCATGAACAACTTGGTAGAGGAAAAATATCTGATGAAAAACAAATGAAACAAACAATACAAATGATGAAACAACTGACATGACTCAAACCCCCAAACCAGCAGGAGATCTCAGAGGGGAGGAATGCAGAGATTAAAAGCTTTCCCCTGAAGACAGTACTTAGAACAGGGGTGATTTCCTTCCAAATTGGGTCGCTAGTCCCATTTTTCAGACTACTACTTTGGATCTATTCCACCTGATAGGCCAGTTCTTCCACTCAGTCACATCCCTCAAGGAAGTCATAACCTCCTGTCTGCACTTTCCCTGTTTGCTTCCCTGGGAACAACACCAGCTACAAACCCAGATTTACGACTTGGCTGAAAGAGGAGAGCTGAGGGAAGCAGAGAGGGAAAAATTCAGTCAAACAAGATGCGGCTGTGATCAGTAGCAGAGGTGCCAAGGGAAACACTGGAGGAGGGGAGAGAGGTCTGAACGTGCTCTGCTCTAAGATGTGCAACGCTTTGGGAGCCCTGGAGAAACAAAGACACATCCAGTGAGCTGCCCTGGCCCAGCCCAATGGCCACAAAGGCCAGCAGGGAACATTGATGCCTCAAGGTTTAGCTTTTCTATTTTTCACATTCTGTGCTGCGTAACTCTGTCCAGACTCTGTTTCAGGTCAGCCCTCACAAGGCATCAGCATGGCAGTTTAGGGCATGTGACCCACATCCAGTCTGCAGCACAAAGCACTGCTTCAGGCCTGGGAAGTTTCATTGCTTTTGGGGTTTTCCCAAAGCCATTCTGGCTGGTCATCCTTTGGTGGACCTTCCTGCATCACAGTCTCCTCTTTCCTATACATATATATATACATTTATATTTCAGGGAATAGTGGTCTCCCATGATCTCTGTAGCTGAGTCAGGAAATTGCATTTTTATTTTTTTCCCACCGGAATTTTTTCCCCTCACCTCCCTGTAAACACCAAAGTGTTCCCTAGCAGCTTTATTCCTTTGACACTTCTCTGTAACATCACCAAGGAAAGCACTTAATTCTCCATATTTTCCAGCCAGGCCCACCTCCCACACACAGCACAGACCCACAGAACTGCACAGATGCTGGTGGTGTTTTGCCACCAAGGCACCACTTCAAGCAGACAGAATGCCCACTTTCAAAATCCACTGTGCCAAAGAGTCTACAGAGCATCTGCATTTTCCTTTAATTAGGTGGATGTGCATGACATGAGATGATATCTAAAGTTTTTAAAATCCATATATTGTTTTTCATTTCTTCCAATATTTTTCCTCTTGAATTTCTGTCTAAAGGGACAGAAATCTGAGGTTGAAACTCCCGTTCTAGATGAGTTAAAACTCACTCTTTTGGCTAATACATGTCTTGGTTTGAACAGACAGGTGTCTGCTAAGGAAGGCAGGATCCTGCCTTGAAATGGAAAATGTAAACCCTCTCCCTCCAAATTATTATAATTTTGAAATTAAGTGGCTCTCAGAAAAAGATATGGGAATAGAAATAACACTTCTTTATTAGGAAAATTTAAAAAAATACAAATGTAATAGTACAAAAAACAAACCACAGGCAGAGTCAGAGCAGGAGCTGAGCCCTGTGGTCAGGGTGGTGGCACATCCCATCCCATGGGGGCTCAGCCCTCCTGCAGTGCCAGCTGTGGTTCTGCTGGAGCAGGGATCCTGCACAAGGCTGGAGTTTTCCTCTGGAGCTCCAGGGCTGCTGGAGATGGGCCTGCTCTTCCTCTGGGAATGCAGGGCAGGAGAAAGCTGCTCCTCTGGGAATGCAGGGGGCAAAGGCTGCTGTGCTGTTCCAGGCTCAGATTGTATCCAGGCAGGAATGCTTGGCTCCTGCCCTGGGTGGAGCATCTCCCATGGGATGCTGGAATTTGATCAGCCCTGCAGGGACACTCCCTGGCCGTGGACAGCAGAGATCTGCTGGAGGGAGGATTGGCTGTGGGAGAGATAAAGAAACTGCCCATGAACAGAGAGAACTGCCCCAGCTCTGACAGGGGGGGACAGGACACACACCCAGCTCCTCCTTTCAGCCTGAGACAACCTCAGTTCTGCTTTCTGCCTTTGTGTGTGAGCAGCTCTGCATTCCCCCTGCCCAGCTCTGAGATCCAGGCTACAGCACTGAGCTTTGGATCACAGCCACTGGGACTCACCTCAAGAAATTCAGTGCCAATAAGTCAAACCTTAGAGTGATGTATCATCTCAAAGTGCTTGTCTCTCCTTTCCTTGGTGTCCTTCCAGACACCAAGCAGGAGTTTCAGATGCTGAAACTAAGTCCAAGCTGCCACAGGCTTTTGGACCCCAGGTAAAACAGGTTCAGCACCTTCTGGTGGTGACTTTGGCTGCCACACTTCGCAAAGTTAAGGCAAAAAACCCCAGCTTTTCAACATTTTCACACAGGAATGGTGGAGGAGACCACAGGCACATTTCATCTTGTTTAGCAGCACCATTCAAACCTCATCTCTGGCTCATGAAAAATGGCTGGAAACTCTTCCTGACCCCAGTTGACATCTCTTGATTAACAGCCTCTGTCACTTTTATTTTGGTTACTCTGAACACAGTTGCTATTCTGTGCCCTGATGTAATATCACCAAGATCCAAGGAATCAAACCAGCCTGGGAAGTGGTGTAAAAAAAAAACAAAACAAAATCGTTTATGACTAGCCAAATGAAAAATAGAAAAGGCTGAAAAACAGTTTGGTGACACTTTGAAGAGTGGGGATGAACAATGCCATAACTCATGACATAACCATAACTCCAGACAGGACAGAATTAGCTCCCTGCAAGCTCAAATTAAGCCTCCTCTCCAACAAACCCTGGAGGTGCCAGGGAAGCAGCAGCCTGTGCCCACCAGCCCCTCAGCACTGCACAGCCCCAGGCTGGCAGCCACAGTCTCTTCTGTCTCAAAATAGCTCCCAGAGGGAGCATTCCCAGAAAACAAGGAGATAGAGTGCGAAGATAAAATGTGACATTGGACCAGATCCCGGGTATCTTCTCAGCTCTGTGATTATTCATCCCACTGGGAAACGAATCACATCTGAAATTAATGATGGGTTTTCCCCAGGGCATAAAAGCCTCGTCCCTTTGCTGCACCACATTCAAAACCAGGACAGAGCCAGAGCTCCCCACCTCAGACTGGGGTTTTGTAGATATTTTATGTGAACGTGAATATTTTATTTTATGTGGAGTTATGGGGCTAATCCATGGAAATTGCTCAGCCACTGCCCAAAAAGTGCAGAGGGAAATGGTGCTGGAGGAGCGTGGGCAGACCCAGAGGTTCCTCACTGTGGGACACCACTGCCCCAGCAGCAGGACATGGGCACAGCAGGTTTAGGTGCCACTCCAGGCTGAGATGGCCACAGCAGCGTGGGCTGCAGGGTAAGGCAGGAAATGAAAAGGAAAACAGAGTGGGATGCATCAACCCAGAACATTCCAGGTGGAGAGGGGAGCTCCAGCCAAGGCAAACCATATTTGCATTCCTGCACAACAATTCAGGTACAGGGTCTTGAGACCAAAGACAACCAATAAAAGATAATTATTCTGGAGACTGGCTAAAATAGAACCACCTGTGCCCAAGCTCCGATTAAGCACAGCCTTCCAAACTAATCTCCAATGGAGTGCTAGTGGTTTGGGCTCAGACTCAGCCTCTTCTGGCCAAGGTCTGATGAATCAGAGACAAGTCACAGCCAAGTCCCAAAGCCCTTCTGACATGTTACCAGTGCAGGAGGGGAGCAGGCCGAATGTACCAACGTGGTTTGGGGATTTCACCTGGATTCTTTCCAATTGTTTAATTACAAGAGGAACTGCTGGAGAGGGAATTTCATTTTCACTGCAGCAGTTTCAGTGAGGAAGCCCAGTGAAGATCCCTCACAGTGACAGAGGCTGACAAGGAGCATTTCTTGGGCATTTTGCTTCAATTTTCTACCTGCCTGTTGCTTTCTACCTTTGCTGCTTTCTACTTCTTGCCTTACTCTTCCTTTATCTTTGAGTGACTCATCAGGTGTCTCTTTGGCTCCAGTCCTTGGCTCAGATTTAATGAGGCTGCTCCAGCTCTGCAGCAGCTCCCTGCAGCACAGCTCTCAGTCACGGCAGACAGCAGAGCCCTGACCACAGACATGCTGCTATTGAATTCTCCTCAGCATCACAGCTGAGAGCTTGTGCCCATTCCTCACCAGCCCTGGGGACGCCTTTCATCTTGGTACACCTCTGACCTTCAGAACCACGCCACAGAGGGCTGGCCTCAGAGCAGCACCACCTTTCCATGCTCGTCCATCTTGGAGCTGCAGCAGGCCCACATGATGGAGCACAGCAGCTGCTCCCCACCCACAGACCCTCTCCTCCTTCCCTTTCCTGCTCAGGATTCCACCCCTTCCTTGCAACAACACAACCAGCACCCCCATCCCTCCCAAGGAAAGCAGGGAGGGCTTTGGCAGGATTCCTGCCCCTTCCTCGTGCCTTCCCCCACAGGCACAGCCCAGCCTCAGCTCATTTGCTTTGGAGCCCAGGCTTATTTTTGCAAATCCCTTCCCCAAGAACGTATTTCTAGCAGAGCATTTAATAGCCTGGTGTTTTCCCTGCCCAGATGACCTGCTGTCTGTTGGTTCACCTCCCAAAGCCCAGCTTGGGACCCTCCTTCACACATTCTGTTCATTTTAGCAGTTTATTTGGTAAATGTTATGGTCTGCACCTTGACCTGACCCATCACAGCTCTCAGCACTCTGTCTCCCCTTCCTGCACAAGCAGCATGAGGCAGCTATGCAGGAGAGTGTTTAACCAAGTAACTGGAGCCATATTCTCAGCAGGGGCAGCCTGGCAGAGAAAAGAGTATTTTCCTTGGTAAAGAACACCTGGCAGGAAAATCAGCTCCACCTTACAGTTCTGTCTTGCTTTCCTTACTCCCAGAAGCATCTGCTTCGTGCAAAATTATCAGAACAGGACCCTGTGCACTTCCCATTTCTGACCTTTTTTTCTCATTTACATATAAACACTCCTGGTATGTGAGATTTATACTTTTTGCAATATTTTATGTTGACAGCTCATCCTTTGCATCGATGGCTGCACCATCTGAAGTACATAATCACTTTCATAGCCCATTTCTTGGTACACACTGCAAATAAAGTACAGAGCAGATTTTTCAGTCTATTCTTTCTGTTGCTTTTTGCCCATGGATGCCAAGCACTCCAGGAGGCAGCAATACATAGCAGGCAGCAGGCTTTTATGGCTGGGGCCAATAAAACCAAAACACAGGGGCTAAGTGGCTTGGAGATTTTCAGGGCCTGAGAAGCCCCTTGTTCTGAGGCTGCATGAAGAGATTTGTTATTAAATGCCACATTAAATAGACTATCAAGCAAAGCACTGCAGTCTGCCACCACAGGAACACAGCTGGAGTTCCCATTCTGTCCTCACCTCCCTGCACTGGGGCTTTCCCTGGTGACCCCCAGTGATTCTCTGGTGACCCCCAGTAATTCCACAGATTATACAGTTCAGATCCCACTCAATTTCCAAAGTCTAGGTGGCTCATGAACACTGTAACACTACATCAGCACCTAAAAATCTATTCTGACCCTCTTCTTCATGTTTTGTGTCTTCCCCAAAACCTCCTGGGCCAAAGCCCATGGGACCATCTCCTCTTGATTTCCTGGACCTGACCTGCTTTGGAGCAAACTTCAGCCTCCTGCACTCATGAACCAGCTGCTTACATCCCCTCCAGAGCCTTCCATCATTAATCCCTTTGCTTTTTTTGGGGTCTGTAAGTTTCTCTATTCCTCATTATTTTTGGTTTTTTTCCATTTCACTTCCCTAGAGGTTGGTCTATTTCTCCCTCTCCTTGAAGATCCTGTTGCAATTCACAGGGCTAGTGATTGAATAAGTCAAAACACACCCTTTTATTACAGTACTGTGGATGTAGTACTTATAAATACTTCCCAGTATTTATGAGCATTTTTTCCTCCAAGGAGGTGCACAAATACAGAAAAACTAAACACACTGAGCTCTTCAAGGGAGGAAATCCATCACAGTTCAAAAAATGTACAAATCTATTACTCCACAGAACAATTATCCATGTTCCTAATTGAACTTAATGTTTGTAATCACTCAGTTCATGTTGAAGAGCCCTGTTGACTCACCAGAGAATAATTATGCCAAGTCACCTTCATATTTCTCATTTAACATATTCCAAGAGATAACCAAAGGAATTAGGGAAAAGATAATTACAAAGAACAATAAGTAAACTGGAGACAGGCAGCTGAGCTGGTGGCAGAGACAGATCCAGAGCTGCCAGATGTCCTCCTGCACAGGGAGGGTTGGGAAAGGTCTGGCAGCAGGGCTGAGGTGTCACCTCCCAGTGCCAAGGACAGCAGGAGACAAACCCCTGCGCACAGCGAAATCCAACCTGAAGATTTTTCAGCTGGGATCCTCAGCTGGTCCCTGCTCAGACACTTGCCTATCTTTCTCTGGGTCTGGATTGAAGGCACCTGAGACATTAGTTCATGTTCAGACCCAGGTGTTTATTGTTTTATATCAGTAAAACAGTCTCACTACTGTTAGTTTGGCAGCTTTTCATTAGAAGGCACAAAAATGGCCAACAATCTCTTGTTCCAAGGTCTTTTAAGACTAAACTATCCAATTAAGAACTGACACCTAGATTATTTTCTCTTTTAACCCAATAACTGATCCCAAAGAGCTGCAATGTGGACTTTTCTGCCCAATTACAAAATGCCGCCCAAACCCATGAAGAAGAAGGAAGAAGAAGCATGAAGAAGAAACCCAGGATAACACCCTGTGCCCTCCATCTTGCTTCCATTCACAACACACTAAAAATCCCAAACCCTAAATTTCTCACCAAGTGACACACCTACACTACTCTACAATCTATTTCACACTTTTGTGGGTTCTAGTCTGTCGTGAAGTCTAGGAAACTTTCTCCATGAATGAGGGTCAAAGTCAGTGCTGCCCTGGGGGTCAGGGCACCCCAGAGCAGACAGAGAAATATTCCTGGTGCCCTGGGTTTCCACACTTGCCAGCTGGTTTTAACTGGGCTGTTTGCTCAGCTTTGGAGTATCTTGTGCTGGTAATTTCACACAGAGAGATGATCCAGAAGCTTGGGGACCAGGTAAAGAGTTTACCCTGCTGAGCTGAGCAGGGAGAGGAACAAAACACTACACCAAAAAACCAGAAAATCTGAGCAAAGCCCATTTATATGCAGAATCCACAACTCCCTCTAGGGATTCATTAGAGAAGGAAAGGAAATTTGCTTCTGTTTGTTTGGAACATAGATTTATTAATGGCTATGAAAAAGTGAGCACTTGCCAGCATTTCCCCAGATAATTTCTTGCAGACCAAGTCTAATTTAAAGGGCAAAGAGCAGTTCACAGTGAGAAAAGGATGAGCCAAGAGTCAGGCTGGCCCTGATTTTATTTTGAAAGGGACCACAGGCCACTGCAAGACATTACCATCACTATTAAAGGGAGTTGCATCATCTGCAATGTGTTTTCTAAGCAAAATATGCTTTAACTTTGACTCCTGGAGTGCACTTATTTCTGGATGTGAATTTCCAAAGATCCTGAATGGTTCTAAACTCCTCCAAGAGAGGAACATTTAAGCCAATCCTCACTTTTCTACATATTGAGAATAGATTTGATCCACACCTTGGGGTTCATGTCCTCCAGACTTTTGGGACAGCTGTGTTTTTCCTCTGCAATTGTTTTTATTCAGTGTCATTACAGTTGCTTATTCCTGGGACAAGAGAAGCAGGACTCTCAGCCTCTGACTATGGCACTTTCCCCATATAATATGTGCTCTCCTCCCCTCACTGAAGGGCCTTGAGTCAGCTTGGTGCCTCAGCAACCCCTTGCATTCCCCATTTGGAGTTCCCAAAATTACTTTAAAACTTCCCTTTTCCAAAAAATCTGACTGTCTCTAGTGTTGGAGCCCTGGTCACTGAGAATTTCAGACTTTCTGTGCTGGCAGGCACTGACCCCCAAGAGAACACTGCATTGACCTGAGGCCATGGAGAAGCTTCCAAAATGGAATGATGGAACTGGGATCGTGAGTGTGGAGTTTGAATAGAAGTGTGTGATATCACAGGGTGGGAAACTTAGAGTTTAAGGGTTTAGAATATAATGATATATATAAAGCAAGATGGAGGCTTTAAGGCAGAGGCTGGTCCTTCTTCTTCACCTTCTTCTTCATGAGTTTAAGTAGCATTGTGTAATTAGATTAAAAAACTAACATTTTTTAGTTTGACTCAATAACTAACTACTCGTGCCCCACACATTGTGGGGCATGAGTAGTTAGTTATTGAGTCAAAAGTAAAAATAATTGAGGTGTCATTTATTAATTGGACAGTTTATTCTTAAAAAGCCTTGTAGAGAGAAAGATACAACTCCATTTTTATCATGTTAGAGTGAAGTGCTGTAGAACTCACAGTTTGTGAGGCTGTATAGTTTGACTCAATAACTAACTACTCGTGCCCCACACATTGTGGGGCATGAGTAGTTAGTTATTGAGTCAAAAGTAAAAATAATTGAGGTGTCATTTATTAATTGGACAGTTTATTCTTAAAAAGCCTTGTAGAGAGAAAGATACAACTCCATTTTTATCATGTTAGAGTGAAGTGCTGTAGAACTCACAGTTTGTGAGGCTGTAATAGAGATAAAAACTAATAAACATCTGAGTCCAAACAAGAAATTATTCCATCTTGTGCATTTAATCCCAACCTTGGCAGAAAAACCCCAAAGAATCCACACTCTCTGACATCTAAACTGTTAATCAAAATAAGTATCCTGCTTTTTTTTTTTTTTTTTTTTTTCTGATTGTTTTTTTTGCTTGTAGTATTAAAGATTTTCTTGTAAATCCTGCCCACAAGTACAACAGAAGTCCCAGGTGTTGTGCTCCATGTACAACAGCAGCTGTGATGCCAGCCTGTGCTCACAGAAAGGGCTGGACAAATAATAACACCCAGCACTTAACCCATAATTATTTTCCACAAAGGAGACCTAGGGGAATATTTACTCAAGTTTTTTTGACCATTTAGAAAACATAATTGAGCTATTTAATAAGAAATGCTTTCTTTCCACTGTCTCATCAGTATCAAATGTCTCATTGTCATTAGATCAGCTTGACTAATGGGATCTTAAATTCTCATTAGGGCCTCTAAATGTTACTTTCACACAATATAATGATAAAATAAATGCTAGTCAAAAAGACATTAAAGTGCATTTCATTGGAAAGTGCAATTCTTTCCAAAATCATGTCAGAAATTTTTCAGAAGGAAATTGTGTCCTAGATCCTCAAGCCCTCAAAAAAATTTGCTGTTTTTCTTTCTGAACCAGAAGCTCTTTGCTGTTGTTATTTCTGTATTGGTGTAGCCCAGGTAGCTCAATTGCATCCTATTTAAACTTCCTAAGAACTTGGCTGGGCACCTGGGGCAGTGTAACCACTTGCCAGTGACAGCCCTGAACTGTTCCAACACACTCATCGAGTTATTGAGGACTCCACGGGTTCCAGGGCAGGAACCTTCCAGTGGTTCAAGAGAGAGCCAGCAAAGAGGGATGAACCTCACAGCCCTGAAATGTCTGATTCTCTAAATGGGGATGGGTCTCTCTCTGTAACAGGCCAGGAAACTTCTGCCAAAGGGCAATATTTCCTATTTCCAGATGTGCATCCAATCTCTCTCTGGACCCACAGCTGCCTCCATTACTGCTGTTACAGGACACTGTACCAATAAATTGGTATTTTGGACCTTGAATGAATTATTCCACTTACTAATATGTGCAGAGTTAATGCTTCACTGGTTTTGACACGTTGCTAATAAATAATTTTGTTCCTGATCAGAGGAGTTTCCAGCAGTACAATTACCTGTGAGAAGCCAAAGAAGGCCATCACTACGGCACAATAATGAATTTATAAATTAAAGTTTGCTTTGCCCTTGAGTCAGAGCAATTAGCATCACACAGCTTCCCCTTCCAGAGCAGTGATGTGAGATTTCTCAGAAGCTGCTTATTGTTGCTGCAGTCAATATCTTGCTCTGGGGAGCCCACTGTGCACCACAAACAGTTCAGATAAACTCCAGCACAGGCTGATAAAAGAAGCCTCAGGTTAACCTGGCTGCCAGCTCTGCCAGAAGCATCAATTAACAGCCTCAAGGACCCAGAGCAAGGACAGGGTGGGAAGGGCTGTAGGGCAGAGCTGTGAGCAGGGACGGACAGACAGACGTGGGGCAGAGCAGCCCCAAGTCCAACAGCCCAGGCTGCTCTCCCCACGTCCATCCCAGCTAAACTGGCCTGGGTGCCACTGGCACCTCCAGCTCTGAGTGTGCCCATGCTTCACCACCAGCACAAGAAGTGACAAGTTAAACCCAGACATCCTAATTCACGGGTTTGTAGAGAGCTCTGACAACATCCTCCTCCTCTGCTCATCCACAGCTGACAATGAAGGCGCCCTAATGGACTCCCAGCCCATCTGTCTCCATTTCTTTCACAATCTATTTTTTTTAAGTTACAAATACAGGACCTTCTTCTAGGAAATTTATTGTGCTGCTATGCATCCTGTTTTCCTGGACAAACTGAAGACAAAAACATATTCTCCTAACCTAAAGAGGACTTATTGCACCAACAAAAAATAGCAAACAACAGAAAATGTTCTAGGTATATTAGATATAGATAGGTTCTAGATGTATTGCACCCTGTCTGGGACCATGGACACAGATCTGGGGATGGAGATAAAGCCTGAGACAAACAAAGGAAAAAGGTATAATGAAGTCAATTGCTTTAAGACTGGAAATAAAATTATTTTTATTTTTTAAAATAATTATTTTTATTTTTTAAATAATTATTCTTTTAAATTATTTTATCACTATTAATAAATAAATTATTAATAAATATTATTAGTTATTAATGTGAATTAATTTTTAACTAATTTTTTTTTCCTGATAAACTTCATTCTGTTGTTTTGACACATTGTTTGTAACCACCCTAAAAAAAACCCAGGAAAAACAGATTCCTTGTTTCAGGTTTGATGTAAAAAAAGCCCCCAAAGTCAAAACCTCCCCATTGCAACACGATCCAGAACACACCTCCAACACCCACCATCATTTCCCAGGCTCAGCATGACAAAAACAATTCATGTTTTTTGAAGCTGACAAGCTTCACCCGGTTATTTTACAGTGAAAAAAGACTGCAGTGAAAACATTTTACCTCTAAAGGTCAGCAGGACACATGAACAGGGACTTTTCCTGAAAAACCACACTGTGCAAAACCACACAGGCTTTGGGGACTTGCTGGAGTCTGAACTACCCCAAGGTGAAAATTGTAAATGAGTAAACTCTGGGAGATGAACAAAGAAGGAAAGAAGGAGAAGAAAATACTGAAAATTCTGAGACTGGAGTGAAGGGTCATTGAAGCATTGAAGCTTTAATTAATGGTCTTTTCCTGGCAGAGCTGCAGAGAGAAAAAAAAAACAGCTACAGCACAGCAGTGGCACAGTCGTTTGCAAGGCTGCACTTCTGATTACCGTACAATAGCCAGGACTAATTACAAAGTTCCCACATTTATTATAACCTTGGGATACACTCACCTTGCTGTGCTCCTTTAGTGCACACTGCTCAAGGCACTCGTTGCCAGCACCACCAGCAGGAGTCTTAAAAGCTAATTTTATCTTTCAAGTTTGGTCTTTTGGTTAGATATGATTTTATGTCATGGTCAGAGGGAAGAGCTGTCTCCCAAAATTCTAGAAAATTCTAGAAAAATCAGCACTGGGAGAGCACAGTTAGGAGAATTCCTAACTGGTGGTGATGAAGCACAGCTTTGAGGTTGGGGGTTTTCTCTTGAGTGGACAATGCCCACAGCACACATGGACATACTCTGCAGGCACCACGTGGGGAAAAGGCTCTCAAAATCATTTCCAGGTCTTTTATTGGACATGTGGTGCCTGATTGAAGTTGATGCAGAATAGGACTCAGCAACCTTTCAAGCCTCAGCATGAAATAGTCACCCAGAAATGTATTTATAATGGCACCCAGCAACTGCAATCTATGTCCAAAAGGGCCCTTATCTCCCTTTGAACTTGAAATGACAAAAAATGAGAACTAGGGTAGTGTAGTAATTGGTTCAGAGTTTGCTCTGTTTGATTCTCCTTCATCTCACACCCAAATTATTGTAAAACCTCATCAGGATGGCCCCAAAGGGTATCAGATCAAGTGATACTCATAGTTCAAATAGAAGCCACCTGTGCAAGAGACCTAAGGCTGAAGGAATAAGGCTAAACTGAAAAGGGAGATATGAATTAAATAAAAAAAATTTAAATTCTCCCCTCAGCTTTATTCTGCCTAAGACCAGGTAAAAGCTTAGATGTGAAAAGATTCATTAAATCACCTCATGGTCTCTGCAGATTAATGAAATATTTCTACCAAATACAGAACCTCTTAAAAGTTTTTAAAATATTATCCTTTTTTTTATTGTTGTTGTCATCCTTTCCAAGCAATAAGTGCCACTCAGGGTTTATGAATAATTAATACAATATCCCATTTGATTCTTTGGAGCAAAGCATTTCCTGAAATTTGCCTGTCAAAAATTTTGCCCATCTGATATGCTTTCTAACATCAGAAAGCACAAAAAAAAACAAAAAAACAAAAATGTTTTGGTTACATTGCTTTGACTTTTGAAAAGGACCATTAGCTTAGTTTTCAAAATGTCCATGTTCTTGCCTTCACAACAGCCTTTGTGAGGAGGGTTCTTTTGTGTCTCCATGGCACTAGCTCTTTTTCAACCTCTTCTAGTCAAAAGCAAAAGAATCCAGCTTTCATCTGCTTTTATATGCTTTTGATTGCTGATAAATATGGGCTACAACATTTAGAGATGATTTCATAGTCTGTGTTATAAAAACAGCTCTCAAAAGAAGTCTATCAAATATGTTCAGGAAAAGAAAAAAAAACAAAAAAAAACCAAAAAACAAACAAAACACAGAAAGAAAATTAACTCTGAGCAAGTTTTCCCACTGAGAAATGGGGAACCATTTCCAAGTTCTTGAAATAAAACTGAAGTGACCCCTTTTTAAGAAGGGATGCTTTTGAGCAGGAGACTTGTCAGAACTTCCCTACAAGAGAGACAACAGGAACCCCAAGGAGCTGAAACTCCATTTTTAGGGTGAGATTAACACACCACGAGCCTTGAATTATTTTAATTCTGATGGAGTCAGAGGAGAAGGAGGAAGAAAGGTACATTTAAAGAAAGCTTCTAAGGTCACTTGAGGTTGGCTGTCAGTGGAATGAGGTTTGTTCATTAAGCATCCAAGAAAACTTCCAAAACTAATAAAGCCAGACCTATGCGAGAGCAGGCACAGAATGAGGCTGTTTGTGCTCCCAAATCAGCTCCATTTCAGCTGGGCTTTTCAGGACAGCTCAGTCCCACAGGGGCCAACCTTTATTAGTTGTGCTCTTAGAAATAATTTATGCTCCTTCCAACAACATGTATCCATTCTAGGCTCGTGCATTTCCAAGGAAAATTGAAAATTTCTGTCCCCATTCGGAAAGATTGTTGAAATGCTGAACAGAGAGTTCAGTTCTGCTTTTTCAGGATAAAACCAAAGACCAAACCAGGCTCTGTTTGGCCTGAGTGAGCATGGCAGGAGGACCTCGTGGTGTTCAGTACCCTCAGAGCTGAAAGCAGATTCCTCTCTCTAATAAAATCCAATTTTAGCAACAAGTGTATAAATATATGTTCAGATGCCAGGGGATTTTTCCCCACACCACTTTTCACCCACACAAGAATCCCCACATAAGCTGTGTAATTGCTGCCCAAAATGGCAACACATGCTCTGCAATTATCATTAGAGTTAATTAAAACCTCCGAGCAGTAGGCAGCTTGAATTGCTTGTTTACTCTCAAGTCTCTGAAAATGCTGCAGGTAATTCAAAGAGAAGCATCAACCCAATATTGCTGATTTTCTTACTGGCAAGGCTTTGATAATTTGATTTTGGTCATCACACAGTTCTAAAAATAAAAAAATTAATTTTATCTGAAGGCCTGAATCTCCCCTGCAGCACACTCCACTGAGGTATTTTCATATTTCTGGGGCCTTTGCTGTACTGAATCTTGGAAGTTCTAAAGGAATCAGGTCAAAAAGGAGATTATATAGAAAAAAATCTCATGTCTAGAGGAGGGAAAAGTCTTTTCTGCATTTCAGAGCACTAGACCAGATGTTTGTACCCCAGGATGTCAGTCAGAATGGGAGGGAGGCACAGGGTTTGAAAAGTCACTTTGGATAATCAACTGGAGGCAATCAATGTTTGCAAGAGCTGAATATCCTCAGTATCCATTTGAGTAGAGAAGAAAAAGAAATGCTCAACAGCTCTATCCATCAGGGCAAAATATTTACAAAATGGACGCTTAGAGCAGCAAGATGTGCCCAAAAGCAGAATGTCCATCCCACACCAGGGACTGATGGCTCTGGTTTCTGCTCCAGCCCTGACACCAGCCCCACTTCTCCATCCTGCTTCCCAGGCCACGTGCTCAGGACTCTGCTCCATGAAAACTGGGGGTCTGGAGCACAGGGTGACCCAGGCTGGAGGAGGAAATCCCAAGTAACTTCATTTCTGTAAGCTGTCTGTGGATTAACCCTTCCTCTAAGTCATGCTGATAATTCCACAGAGATGCCACGCTGCCCAGATTAAACATTTTGTGCCTCCCTTTCTCCTAAAAATGCTGTTTTCTCTCTTGTCTCCTGGTAAAGCAGCAGAGAGGTTGTGATTACACCAATGTTTTGTTACCAGCACTGGAAACCTGAGCAGGTCCTACGAAAACACCCAAGGTCAGTAGCTGGCAATGAACGTCTGTTGGCTCCTGGACATTTTAAAACACTTTGAAGGCTGCTGATGCCAATGTGCTGCTGAGCTTGGAGCTATTTTGGGGCTGAAAGGGGCCCTGCCAGAGGAGAACAGTGGTCACTTAAACACAGACTCCTCCATCTCCATTAATACTCATCTTTTCCAGACAGCCTTCCTGCCCTAACCTCCTTAAAATTCAAGCAGACAAGTGCACACAAAATTCACCCAGCTTTTTCAGCTTGAGGTAGAAGGGGGAAAACTCTACCTTAACTCTGCCTCAGTCATTAAGAAAAATGTTCTCTGTGTCTCTGTTAATTTCCTCCTCAACCACAAAGCTGATTTTCTAACAAGAAGCTACAGGGAGTGACATAAAAATAGATTGGTTTGTAAAAAGCACAGATGAATTACCTGGACACAGGAAAGCACTCCTCCAGGAAGATCAAACCCCAAATGCTGCTGAAAACAAAGTGAGTTTTAATGAATGGCAGATCTTAGGTCAGCAATAGACAGAGAGATTAGTGGAAACTTGATTAGATCAAAGTCTTTGAACATGGCTTAGAGACCACCACATCTGGGCATGGTCACTGAAACCTGAAGGCTGAATTCTATGTTAAGAGGAATCCTTTTTTGTGTGTGCCTTTAATCAGAGGAAGAAGAAAAGCTGTTTGAAAAGTGCTTTGACAGGTGTGAGGAAGATAAGCTGGAAGCAGATCAGAAAGACAACAGTGTTTGATAAAGAGAAGACTGGGGATTATCACCACAGATATGCATAAGCTCCATTCTATACAGTAAAGCATGACATTATTAATAGTACTACTTATCCCTCTTAAAGCATTTTAAGCTTTCAAGTGCTGTACAACTACTAATCACTAAGCAAAGGTGCCAAAGAATCCTTCCCATATCCTGCTGATTGCACAGACTGAAAGCACAATAAGTACAGCGTGCACAACGGCAAACACGGGCCTGAACAATCACCGTGCTTCAGAATATCACAAAAGAGATTGTGCTCCAAAGGGAAAGATATTCATGTGCATCCATTAGGAAACTGCTCCTACCTGCTGCCAGGGGGTTGGGAACTGCAGATTTGCTGGTGGTGCTGCTGGGAGGGAGATGGAAACCTTCCATCTACAGCATCATCTACAGGAGATGAGGGCAAATCCTCCTCAGGGGAGGAAAGCTGGGGAAACTTTGCAGCAAAAGGTAAAGCTGGGACAAAGATTCAAGAGCAAAAGTAAAGTCATTAAATCAGCCAAAAAGGATGGTGTGGAGTCTTTGCTTCTTTTTCTCATGGTCAGGATTAAATGCACGAGACGGAATTTCTTGTTGGGATTCAGAAGTTTATTAATTCTCATCTATGTAACAGTCTCACAAACCATGAGTTCTACAGCACTTCACTCTAACAAACTAAAAATGGAGCCCCATCTCTCTCTACAAGGCCTTTGAAGGATAAACTGTTCAATTAAGAAATGACACCTCAATTATTTTTACTTTTAACCCAATAACCAACCACCCATTGCCCACAATGAGGAATTTTTTTATCCAATTACACAAAACCACCCAAATCCATGGAGAAGAAGGTGAAGAAGGAGAAGAAGAAGATGAAGAAGAAGGAGGTGAAGAAGAAGGTCAAGAAGAAGGACAACCTGCCTCCACCCTAAAACCTCCATCTTGCTTTATATATATCACTATATTCTAAACCCTTAAACTCCAAGTTTCCCACCCTGTGATATCACACACTTCTATTCAAATGCCACACTCACAATCCCAGTTCTATCATTCCATTTTGGAAGCCTTTTCCATGGCCTCAGGTCAAATGCAGTGCTCACTTGAGGGTCAGTGTCTGTCAGCAAAGAGAGTCTGAAATTCTCAGGGTTCCAACAGGAAGGTGCTGGATCTTGGCAATTTCACTTCATAAGAAAGTGGGGGAAATCAAATAAGGGACTGGCAATCAGAAGGGCTGATCAGTTCATTCCTTGGCAATGGGAATGAGGAACAAATTATATTAATTTAGGTAATGATGGGAAACTGTTGCCAGTTTTAGTGAATACTAGTTAGAAAGCTCACATGAATGAATCCTTTCTAGTCCTTGAGTCCTGGGGCTGCCCAGCAGTGCGTTCTGCAGGAGTGCTCAAACAGAATGCACAAAAAGCCAGAGTCTGTCAGTGCACAGAGTCATCCTTCTCACAGCAGCACAGAGAATATCCAGAATTCCCACTGCTCAAATGTTAATCACTGCAGCTGCTGACCCTCCCAGGAAGGGCTGCAGGATCCCAGCAGCCTGTTCAGCGGCACAGTGTGGGTTTTGGTTTGAGTGTTCTGCACCAAGGTGGGCTCTGTCCTAAGCACCCATCTGCAACCAGTGCTAGTAAAAATGCTTTTTCAACTTAAACCATCTCTCCTACTAAGTAATACCATAAACCTGACCTTCTTGCCCAGGTTTTAGTCAAACATGAACAGAAAATTCAGTTATTGGCAAACATGTCCATATTTATGATGTGGGAAGAACAGAGCAAGCCCCTGCTCTGATCCTAAACCAGAAGATGCACAAGCTGCTGGAAAGGTGCAGAACAAACTCAAGTGTACCTTTCAGGCAAATCCCATTCACATCCCTCCAGAAAAGGGCTGTGTTGTCTCCAAGGCAACAGGGAGGCAGACTTCAGGCCTGGAGTAAATGAAATTATCTCATTAACATTTGTTCCCTTATCTTGTGTTTCATCAATTAAAACAGAAGGTGCTGCAGGTACCACAAAAAGATTCTTCCATGCAGAATGGGGAAACACAAGCAGCAGTGGAGAGATCCCAACCTTTTTTTCCCTGAAGCTTCTTGGCCTTAAGGGAGGAAAGATTAATGTTATCTGTATTAAAAATTATAAGGTACAATTCATGATAAAGGCATCAAGTTTTTTATACCTGTTTAGTGACTCCCAGTGCTTTTTACTTGTAAAAACTCACATGGTTGATTTCATTAGTTTGACTTTCATTAAAAACATCTTGAGGGTAAGGATCTTCAATGTTTCCCATCTCAGGCACACCCAAATGAGTAAAGCACAATGACATTTGTGTCTATGGCTCCTTCTGAAAGCTTTGACCCTTTTTTCCCCCCATTTTGCTGAACAAACTACAGATCTCAGCAAGAGGGAGATGAAAAGAACTGGTGGATGATAGAGAAGAGATGCTGAAGTCTCAGTCCTTGTTTTCTGCCTGCTGTCAGGGATTCAGCCCCATCCCATGAATGCACACGGTTAAAACACCAATATCTCCAAAATACCACACTTGAGTTTGGGTTCTCAAAAAATCAGGTTTCATTTACTGAATCTCCAACTGACAAGTTCCTCATTCATGTGGATGTTCTGATGTCAAAGATTTGCTATGGGGGTCAAGTCCAACAGGCATCAATGCCACTGGGAACAGCTCTGTGATCACTCACAGGGGCTGGTTATACTTCAGCTCCTTTTCCCACATCACACTGGAAATGGTCAGTGCATGGCAGGACCAGCTCATCCTGTGAAGGAAAGTCAAAGCAAAATAATCCTTATTTTTCTGTTTTATCTCCTTTGCTCCTCATTGCTCTTTCTGGTAATTCACTGCTTGTAGTTTTCATTCATAAATCTGATATTTCCCAAATCCCTTCTCATCAGAGAGCTGCTGTCTACATGCTGTGGAATGAATTCCCTGGGATTGCAGAAATCCTTTCCCCTTCCAAAAAAGCTCAACACTTTTAAGCAACAGACAGCAATACTACTGAATTCCTCCAGTGCCCTTGGATGTGTTTTGGATGTTTAAAATTCAAGGGAACAGCTGTCAAGTGAGATGATAATTGTGCTGTCAGTGTACTGAAGGAGAATTAGTGAAATTATCCTCCAAAGAATGTAAGCTACATAATCTTGTAAGCAAAAAAAAGGTTTCCTTATCACATAGAAAGGGAGAGGTCTGAGATAAGAAACGCTCCTCTGCAATCAATGCAAGCTGAAAGATGAAGTGAGCCACATGCATTGCTGGAAGCTGTGATAGAAGAGACAGGAGTGGCCAGCTGAGAGCCATGGCAGCACAGGAGCATCACTGCCAGACTCCAGAGCTTTTGAGAAAGACTCCAGGCAGCAGCTGCATTGCTGTGACCCTCCAGAGAGCTCGTGGCACTGAAAATCCCTACATGTTACATCAATGCCCCTTAATTCAGTATGACATTGCAGAGGCATCTGAAGAACCTCCACATCTGCTAAAATGAGAACTGGGTGCTGTTAGGCTCTCATTCCCTTATTTTCTGATCCAAGGGACTTGCTACAAAGTCATCCTGGCCCCTAAGAGGTGATACCATAACACAAAAAGGAATTCAGATCCCTCTGTTGCCATTGAAAGTTCCAGGGCTGATCTCCCCAGCAAAATTTCAAAGGAGGCTTCCACTTGTAGGAAAATCCCAAAGGGCTGTAGCAGACAAGAAGGGAATTCCTCAATTCCCACAAGGTGGATATGGCACTGAGCCATGGTGTTGAAATAAGATAAGGACCACAGCACTTCACTAAAAGACAAATTGCTCAAATAGGCAAGCAAGACAGTCCAGCTTCAAATAAGTGATTTACCACCTCCAGCTGGAAAAATCAACAGCAATTTTCACATTTTGGGGAAAATCTTAATCAGGCAGAAATAAGAAAAATAGGAAAATTGGGAAATTATTTGTGAAATAGCTGCACTTCTCCTGTGGATTTTCCAACAGCATTTGTACAGAGCTGAATGCTCCCATTGCCCCCTTAGGACCAAAAACTCCCAGGCTCCAAGGCAGCTTTCACACTGAAATATTCCTCATTATTTAGAGGCAGAAATCAAGCCCTCCCTTTCAATTATTAGAGAATCATTAATTGTGATTTCTGCTGCATTTGTATTCTCCCACTCCCACTGAAACCACTGACCTGAAGAGAGGTTTTGTCTCTCCATCACATCTCCTCTGTGATGGGACAAGATTGAGGCTTCCAAGGTTTCCACACTTTCTCAAGATTCACAAGGGCTCTGGAAGGAATGTAAAAAGGTCTCATGCATGCTAGACACAGGGACTTGAAAGTGGAGAGAAACACAGTTTTCCATGGATAGGCACAGACTGGCCTTTGGGACGAGGGCACACATTGAAAATTGGAAAGCAGAGCCAGGATGAGAAGCAGCAGAACTCGACAGAATTGTTCATTCTGGTTACAGCTAACTATGAACAAAACACACCTAAATCAGTGCTAAAGTGAGAGACAGCAGCTGTCTTCATTTTAGGGGGAAAAAAGGAATTCTTCATCTGAAAGATTTTGGCAGGTGACAGCCAATGTCAGAGCAAATGCTTTTGAAAAGCAGAGTCAGAACAAGGAGCCTTACAGAGTCCACATGTCACTGTCCCTGCTTAGTCAAGATTTCCATCACATTCAGAGATTTTTGTCCAGAATTAGATACCAGGCTTTAGCTCAATAGAAGAGCCTTCATTTCTCACTATGAATATAAAGTCGCCCCCCGTTTTTTAGCAAAACTACCTTCTGCAAGGAAACTGGACTTGAATCTGCTCTGTTTTTCTCTCCCCACAAAAATGCTGCACTTGGTTGAAAAAACTGTGGTTTCTCCTTGTGTTTTTTGGAAGAAGTAAATGCTTTCTGCTGGAAAAAGGGAGAGGAGGGAGGGAGAAGATGAAAGAAATAATCACTTTCCTGCCAGCAGTTCCTGGTTAGGTCAGAGTCTGCATTCAAGGAGCACAGGAAAAAAGGGGCAGACATCAGACAATCATCCCCAAAGACAGCTCTACCAAAAACTTCTCCAGCTGCTTCTCTGCTTTATTCTCCAGCTCCCCTTTGGAGAGGGAACTTGTTTCACCTCACCCCCCTGCACCCAGCGTGATGCTCCACCATGAATAACTGAGTTCTTATATCAGCTCAGCTGTCTGTTGCCAGTATCTTCTGCTGCCTTGTGATTTTTTTTTTCCCAACAGGGCTTTTCATTCAGTAGGAATCTATTTGAAAGGATTTCACAGTAGTGCTTTGAGCTTTCAGATTTTGAAGAATGGAAATTATTTCACCTTTGCAAGACTGATCTCTTACCAAAAAGCACCTTGCAGACAAAAGACAGAAAACAGACAGATGAAGAAACTACAAAGGACAAGGAAAATGTTCCTGCTGGTGTACCCTATCCTGAAGTAAAAAATCCTTTAGAACTCAGCCAGGTTAATTATCCATTGTATTCATCAATGTCTTTCCATTCATTTTTACAGGCTTCCTGTAGAAGACAGCTCTTCTAAACACCTGTGGGGGGAAAAAACCCCACAGTTTTAAACTGCCCCTTTTATTGCCATTTCCATGGAAGAAGAGAAAGGAGAACAGAGAGGTCAGGCACAGACCACAAGAAGGCTGTGTGGTAAAGCAGCTGCTGGAGGCCATTCCAGGAAGCCAAATAACCAAATTAACTGACACATTCAGGCACACAGGAGCCCAGAAGATTTGCTGAAGTGCCTACACAAATCGAACACTTCTAAACCCCAAAAAGGTCTTTTTCCATATTTGGAGGTGCCTCACACTCTCCATCAGACCCAGATGTTGGGGGGAAAGGCTGCAGAGCAGCATGAGGCATCATCCAGACCCTCAGCAGAAAAGGAATAATAAATAAAATCAGTTTCCAAATGTGTTTGGAGCAGGAGGTGCTGCTGGTCCCACACCAGCAAGGGGAAACCAGTGTCTGGGTGTGGATTCCTTCTCAGCCAGAGTAATGGAGCTTGTGAGACTCAAACTACTGAAAGGAACATGTTGCTCTAATTCAGCTGACTCTTCCTGCAGAAAGACTAGGCTGGGTTTTCTTAAAATCATCATTCCACTCCAGTTTTCCTCACTGAAGCTCACTATTCTCAGCAAGTGCATTAGAGATCAGGCTTGCAGCCTCTCACCGACACGAATTCCTGGCCAGGGAGAAGCAATCTTAGAGGGATTTATTATTCCTGTCCCTTATCAGTGGAAAGCAGGTGCAAGGGAAGCATCCATAGTCCCAGAGGGACTTTCCACTTGGCAAACTTCCCCTGCTCTCACAGCATAATTGACACCCCTTTTGTCTTAGATTTGGTTACTGAAACTACTCAAATACATTTCGGGTGTTTCAGCCACACAAAAGCAGAAAATGCATATGTGTGTGTCCATATGCACATCTCTGGGTGGTCATATATTATATTTACATTTCCTCTGGAAATTTCTAGGCTGAGCATTAGATCTGTACATATATTTGAGATTTTCATTTGGAGTAACCAGCCCACAATGTCAAGAAATTTATGACTGTCTGAAGTATATGTGGAAGATGACCAGCCCTGCAAGAGTTTTTGGAGCTGTTGAACTGCTTTTACCAGGAAAATCCCCATTAAAGCCATCAGAAACCTCCCACCCCAAAACTCTCTGAGAACAGGCAGGATGAAATACCAGAGGGAGATAAGAAAGGCTGGCTCTCGCAGGGACATTTTCCCAGTGCCTGATGAGATACAGAAACACCTCCCACAACCCTGTACTTTTAACAAGATGCTGCCATAGGGTTCTTCCCAACTTCCTTTTTAAAATTATTCCCATTTGTAATTGTTCTTTGCCATCTCATCCAGTAGGAAATACTGACAGCAAAAGTTTCCCTATTATGCAGAAGCTGATGATATTAAAAACTACATGGCACAGTCTTAAACCTTCACAAGCCCTCACTGTCAGATGGATTTTGGTTTCCTATCAACAAATGCAAAGTAGTGCCTTGTCAAATCAATCTTTTTCCTCACTTTCTCTCCTCCCCTATGCAAATTTGGAGAGGAAACCACAGGCTGCAGCTGGCACCAGTTCTTAGCAAGGAAAAGAGAGACTTACGTAAAGTAAACAAATCACTATCAACATCTTTCTCAAGAGGTCCTGAAGGTCCTCACTGTCAGACACCCTCAAAACCACACCCAGCCCTGTTCCCCAGCAGCTGGAGTCTCAGTTTAACTGAGCACAGACCCACAATCAGAATAATCCCTCATCATCCTCTCATGCCCAATTCCTTCTCCATGTGATTTGCATTTCCTGTGTTTTGCCCCATTTTGTCACGGGGCACAGAGGGCTGTGTTTGAGCCAGACATAAAAACCTTTGTGCATTCCAGCCAGAGGAGAAGGATCACACTTCAGCACAAGGAACTGCATAACCACAATCCGATTCCGTTTAAATACCTATCATATTATCTGAAGTGGTCTTTGGTTGGACAGCAGAGGTTCTCCAGCTCGGGCTGGGAGCACAGAGAGCTGCACACCACAGGCAGGAGCAGAGGAACCACCTGGAGCAGCTGCTCCTGGAGAGCTGCAGAACAAAGCGGGGGAAGAAACACCTACCACCTTGATTGTTATTCCCTGGTAGCCACACAAAAATCCTGTTCTCTAATGAGCAGAACATTCAACCTCAGTAAAGCACAACCTAACCTTCAAATAGCTGCTTCTTGTTCTCCCAGCAGGGAGCCTCCAGGGATTGTGCATTGGAGATAAAAGGGGAGAAATTATGCAGGAGATACAGAAAATTGAAAGAACAGAGACTAAAGACCAAACCTGACAGAAAAAAAAAATCCCAAAAATATATGGCAGAGATAAGGAAGAGGTTTGAAAAGGAAAATGGAGTGTTTAGGTGGCAGAGGAGCTTAAGAAAACAGATATTCCTTTTGGGAACATGAGCTTCAGCCTGATAGATAACACACCTTACCCACAGCTCCATTAAAACCACAACTGAGCCTTAGAGGAATAAAGGAAATCAAAATATTTGACAGGAAACCAACAAAGCAATAAACTACAAGAAAACCTTTGTTTTTCAGTCCCTGCTGACTTTTTTTCCAGGGCACCTCCAGAGGAAACTCCTCATCCCATTTTGTAAACCAGATAATTTCAATGCACATCACAAGGCCCACTGGGCACTCAGCTTTGGGGACCCAGATAATCAGGATAAAGGCCACAGCCACCTGTAAATTGCTGTCATCAGGGAAATAAGGACATTTGGTTCTGGAAGCAAACAGGATCAATTTTGCAGTGGTGAACCCCAGCTGGAAGAAAGTGGTAAAGGGTTGTTTTTTTCTGCTGAAATCTGCAGAAGGGAGTCACTCTACAGAATGTTACCACAGGAATGAAAAGTAAAAACACAAAGTGTCCTCCACACCCTAGTGTTAATTTAATGGTGAAAGGATTAGGAAAACATTACAATATATATGGAAAAAAAAACTCTGAAAAAAACTCCACTGCAGATTAAGCACCAATGCACAAGAAGAAATGCACTGACAATGCCAGAAACCCCAATATGCCAAAATTAACAATAATGCCAATATTAACCAGCATTATAAAAGCTCTGCCAGCATTAATGAGCTATTCCATTCTTGGAAGAGCCCAAATTCAAAGCAGTTTGCAGACCTCATGAAATGCAACCAGCACAGCAGTCATGTGAAGTCACCCCCAGAGTTCCTTTCTAGCATGTTCAGATGGCTCCCACCCCATTCCAACATCTGGTGGCACAAGAATATTTCTGTGCCACCAGAAATACACACATATTTATTAAACAAATTTATGACAGACTGAATGACTTAATCAACATCATATTATAAATATCACCCAAATTCCACAAATTTACCATTCTCCTTGCAGAATAGGGAGAAAATAGGAACTTTAAAGCATATCTTGTGCTGGTATGGACCACAGGCAAAGACCCAGTTTACAGCCCCTATTCTCATTGTGCCCTTCACAGCATATTTTATTGCCCAAGAAGTGAAACCACAGACTCAGGGATGGGAGCAATGCCTGGGAGAGGCTTCAGAGGACCTGAAGAGCCAGTGAAGGGAGGAGCAGAGCCCTGGGATAAATAACAGCTCTATCAGTTGAGCTGAGCTTGCCTTCTTCATCCTCCCCCCTTAAAACCAGTGGGGTGAGGGATTCAGACCCAGCCCATCTGTGGGGCAGAGAGAGATAAAATTTTATTTTACTTTATTTTATTTTTTTCTGGTTTTATTCCAGATCCTCTTACCCATGAGAGGTGTGTGCTCATCCTGGTAGTCTGGACACCGTGCTGTTCAGGTTATTTACTGCACAGAATTGCTCCCAAGATTTGGGCTTCATTTCCCTGCTCATTATTGCTGGGCTCCTCAGAAACACCAGGCTGCTGGCAGCACTTTGTTTTGTTGTTAAGAGAAAGAACCACATCATTTATTTTGGAAGAACAAAACACTGTCACAGAGTTTTGTTTGGTTTTTGTTGGCTTTTTTTTTTTTTTTTTCCCTTTTTTTTGGCCACAATAGCTGCCCAGAAAGCTGTCAGAAGAAACCTTTTGTCTCCTCGTTAATCTGCGCCGGCAAATGATGAAGTGATGAACTCACTGCTAATAAATAGATGAGCATCTGCCTCTCTGCAGCTGAGAAATCCTTCCCAGCACCATGTGCAGCCTGCTGGGCCTGATTAACACCACCCCAGTGCTGCAGGTGCCTCACACTGGGATTAATCAGGCAGACACAGGCTGAACTCCTGGGGTACACTGGAGAGGGCATTAGCTGACATCAGCTGGGATGCTCTCTGTTGGGTCCCTGCTTCCTAAGAGAGCCTCTTCTCTTCTTAACAGCCCAGCTATTAGCAATCAGAAGATGCAGTAATTGTTTAGGGTCCAATCAGCAGGAAATTTCATTAGCTGCATAGATGCAGCCTGTGCTTCTTACAGAGGCCAGGAAGGAAAAAAAAAAATCCCCATGTTTATTTAAGGAATATCTTAATGTTCCTCAGACACCTCTCTGAGTAGCCTTTCTAACCATGCTCTGTGATTCACAGACATTAAGATCATTAATTCCTTCCCAAAAAGGCTTCCCATAAATAGGTACCCACAGGAACTTTGCGTCATTAATTAAAGTTTTTTCCTGAGATGCTGCAAGAGGAGCCTTTGGGCCCCTGATTTCTTCTGCACAGGAGCAGGGGAGAGGCAAAAAAGGGTTTCAGATGATGAATACCTGCCAAGGGACATGGCCATGAGCTGTCTGCAGGTGAGCAGAGTGCAGCCAGAGGACCTCGTGTCCTGTAGCTCCCAGGGCCTTGGGTGCAGTGCCTCAGTTTCCTTAGCTTCTAAAACAGAGCTAAATATAATTCCCTGCATTCAGAAATTTTGCTCTAATTAAATTTAAGGGTTTTTGTCTCATATTTTTGATAGAGTATCTGGAAGCATTTCCATCTTCTGCAAAAACTGGCTCTCTGTAACTAGGTAAGACACCCTCCAACAAGTCAAACTCTTCTGCTCTGCCACACCTCTTCTTTCTATGCATTAAAATAAGATTTTCTATGTTTAATCCTTTTCTCTGAGCAAGAAACAGGGCTTCAGCAACCCCTTTGAATTTATTAGTTTAATTTAACTCTCCTACTCTGCTCAAGAACTGCTGGGGTCACTTGGAGCTTTTAACCTCTCCTCCCTTGTTCCAGCCTGGCACTGACAGGTGCCATTGCCAAAATTGCCTTTTCTTCTCCTCAGACTCACCCAGCAGCTCCATTAACCTGCTCTTATTGCAGCTATAAGTGAGATGTCCTCAATTTTATTTGCTCTGTGGCCCAGAAGCTGCAGCTGGATCCATTTTTTGTGTGGTGTGAGACCCCTCATGGAAGCTCCTGCTCCTTTCTCCAGGTCCTTCCTTTAAAGATGCACAGCAGAACCCTGCTGGGCAAGGAGCAGCCCAGATTTGGAAGATTTCTTGCCCTTTACCATCCTGACTGCTTGTCACTGGTAGGCTCATTAGTAGATTTTTGCACGGCTTTTTAAAAGCACATCAAGGCACTTTATGAGGAGATATGTCATTCTGGACTCTTAAGCTTTTTATTACCTATAAGCTGCTGAAGTAATGAAGTCACACTAGTACCTTACAGGGGTTTAAATCATGAAAATTTAACAAGAGAAGAAACCAAGCCAATTTGAATTATTGGAATTGCTTTTTCACAGACCAGTTGGAGTCCCCAGCATGTGAAGTCATGCTCAGACTGATTTCAGGCCTGGAATTCAGCACAACTAACCAACGAGACTGTCTGGAGGCATCCAGACCTTGGGACTGGATTGTATTTCCAAAAAAAAACTTTAAAATAGTAACAAATTAAGTACAGCAAGGCAAATTGTCTATGTAGAACAGCTCATTTGAAGGCAGAGCCAATTTACAGGAAACAAAATTATGGCTCATTGTGTTCTCCAATTCATGCCTTCATCCTTTACTCTCCCCAGACTTAGACTAATTATTGTGTCCAACAGGTTGTCAAAAACCCTTCTGATTTCCTGTAGCAATTACTGTGGTATGTTTTAATTATTCCTGTATATTTTAATAACTCTCTCTTCTGGGAAAATTGGAGGCCTCAGGCTACTTTTGCCCTGACACTTTGCAAGTTCCACTTGGGAACAGGACCTGTAACTCAAAGTTTGGGATTGTATGAGCCTGTCCCTCAATTTGTGTGGCAAATTGAGTGTCCTGGTTTGAACAGACAGGTGTTTGTTTTTCCCTGAAATGGAAAATGTAACCCACTCCCTATGAATTATTATAATTTTGAAATTAAAAGGCTCTCAGGCAGAGATATGGGAATAGGAATAACAGTTCTTTACTAAGAAAATTTAAAAAACAAATGCAATAGTACCAAAAAAAAAAAACCAAAAAACCCACAACAAAAAACCACTGACAGAGTCAGAATATGATCTGACCCCCTTCATCCTCATATAAAGGTCTCCCAAACACTATTTCATAAAGAAAGAACCAAGTGCCAAGTCCAAAAAAAAATTTTTTTTATAATTATTTTTTGGATTATTTTTTTTTCAAACCAGGAATTTCTAGGAAAGATGAACATTGAATGACATTTTCAAATTGTTTCCACAGAAAACAAGATATTCAGACTTAGGAGTGATGCTGATTTAGGGTCAGATGATGTAATTTTACGCCACGTAAGTGTAGCCTTTCCAAATAGCTCTATATAATTTTGTTTTAATTTTTTTTTCAGCAGACACGAACAGCAGACAAGAGCTGGTGCTGACAGGGACAGAGAGAGCAGTTAAAGACTTTAATTTGTTATGAATAAAAATAAAAAACAAGCATTGATGAGAAAATACATCACTTTTACCATGTTTTCAGTGCTGTCTTCCTCTCCTGCGCTAATTCCCATGGCACTCAGCCTCCATGTGGTCTTTCCAGGCTCTGTCACCCTGGTGTGATGCTAATGCTGCCCTGGAACAGGGAAAGGTCTCTCTGCAGCTTGTATTGATGGAATCTGCTCAAGAGCCCCTGGAGTTCAGCAGTTCTCACCCAGTGGGCAGGGAACTATTCCAGAGTGGAGCCTGAGTTCCCAGAGGGCTCTGAAAAGTCACCAATCAAAGCAGGGCTGAATTACAGCTGGGCTGAATTACATCTTCAGCCAAGAGAAGTGATTTTTGAGCTAAAGCAAAACAAACAAACAAACAAACTCCACACTTTTATAGCAAAGCCTTTCGGGCAGAAAATTTGCACTTGAGAGCACTTAAAATTCTGCCCAAATGCACCAGAGATCCCTCTCCAGCCTGAGCTGCCCAGTTTAAGTAGGTTTGAGGCCAAAAAAGTGGTGTTTTCATGGCAGCATAACTGCTGGGCAATAACAATCTCACTGTTAAATCCCAGGGGAGTGAAGGCAGCTGGGGAAGGTTTCCTCTCCTGCGTTGTCAGTAAAACACCAGTATCTTATTTCAAATAATAGAGGGGTTTAAGACAGATTTTGCCATTCTGCAAAGGAAAGAGCCTGGTTTTATCAGTGTTCCAGGCAACCCTGCAGAGCAACTGCTGGTTAAGGTGTAGCATAAAGAATAAGATGATTTTAAGAAGAAATAAAGTAGCACTGCTCACTCAGAAAGTCCAGCACCAAATGCCTTCCTACCTTTGAATTTCCTTCTCCCAGCCCAACTCCCATCCCTTTTGATATCATTAAAGGCAATATTATTAATGTGAGGGCCAATGCAGGATGCACTTTAAGCCCAAACTCCCAAAAATAGAGTTTCTCTCTTAGTTCCAGCATTGGCAATGATGATAAAGGTGAGCTTACCCTGCACAGCAAATAGTCCATAGCAGGGCATTAGAATTTCAAGGATTTGACCCTACAAAAAAATACAGGAATAGTATTAATTTATAAGTTAACATACAAGGAGCAGTCTGCTCACAATAACAGGCATGGCCACAAAGAAAATGGCAAGACTTACAGGTAAGAAAACTCACTATTTGAAAACAGCTGCACAAAGCTGCACTATTTGAACTATTTATTCCAAGTATTTTTTTCCTTCTATGGAAATAGTTTTGCCTCAGATGGCAATGGGTTCTAGCAGATGATTGCATGTCAAGGCTTTGGGAGCTGAGAGAGGCACCAGCCCCTCTCATCACCCACTGCACCAGGCAGGGTCCCACAGGGGACACCAGGGTGCAAAAGTGTTGGGTTTCACTGTCACCCTGATTTTTTAAGTTTGTCTAAGCCTTCTGATGTTTACATTCTTGTAACGAACTTTCTCACACACTTTCTGTAAATAACTTCTTGTTTTGCATTCTTTTCTGGAGGAGGAGAAATTTGACAGACTGTTGGTTTGTCCAGTGTCACTGGAGAGGTGGCACTGTCACCCTCCGATCCACTGTCACTTCTGGAAATCTATAAATGTTGGAGTCAGAAATTAAAAGTGCCTCTTTACCGTGGGAGAGCTGCGTGTCCGTGTCATGTTATTTCGTGTCCTAGAGTGACATTTCACCACACAGGAGACTCCAGTGGGCACAAGTGCACTGGAAGAAGAGAGGAAGAATGTTCAAGAAGAGGGCCCAGAGAAACACCAGAAGTGCCATCAGTTTTGGGGACAACTCAGAGTCCTGGCTTGGGTGGGAGATGAGCAGAGACAACACAGAGCAACCTTGGACACCCAGCTGAGAGGGTCCCAGAAATTCCCAGCTGTGGGAACTCAACACATCACTCTGGATGTCCAGAGTCACCGAGAGAACCCTTGGGGGGCTCGGAGACGTTGGAATGTTGCCAAAAGTGTCTGGTGGCTTGACTTTGATCCATCTAGAGATGAAACATCTGTGTATGAGGAAATGAGAAGTTCTAGGGTGTGAATAGTGTATTTACAGGGTGAAGTATAGATTTTAGAATTTAGGTACAGGGGAGTCATGAAGACAAGATGGAGGATTCGGGGCGTGGTCCTGGGTTCTTCTTTCTTCTTCATGTCTTCCATTTTGTGTGATGATGTTGGCACATTTGGATTGGTTCATGGTGAAGGTACACCTGTCTATAAGGGTGAAAAGTATTGGGAATTAAAGGTAAATATGATAGATGTAATTTTCACTATAAAAGACACAACCATCCCATGGGCGGGGGAGAGTGCACTTGACTGTCCTGCTGAACAGACCTTGGCTGGGCAGACAGAAAATATTGTAGATAAGAATTAATAAACAAGATTGAAGACCGAGAAACTGGAGAGTCCAGACTCGTCCTTCGAAGCGCGGCCACCCAGAACCACTTTTCCCGTGTCGGGGCAGAGACAAATAACAGCCAACCCCGACACCCAGCGTGAATCCCAACACAGCCAAGGTGTCCCTGATCCCACAGAAACACGGCAGCATATTTGGCAAGCTTGTGGCATTCCCAGCTGCAGCTTGCTGGTGAACACACAGCACTTGTGAGGGAAATTCACCTGGACAATTCGCCAAGCCATTTCAGTGATGGCCATGCCCCCCCAGATTCATCTCCCCATTTTCCACAAATAAAATTTTTTCTCATCACCCCATTTCTCCTGAGTTAACAATGACACTCAGTGGCCAGGAGGATTCCCTGCAGTCTGCACACATGCTCCAGCATCCAACAGTTAATATTCATTACATATTGCCCACAGCAAATGTCTTCTGGGAGCTTCAGAATCCTAAGAGATGTGATACAGAAAAATCATGGAAGGAAGGCTTAAGAAAAAGGTGGAACCAAAGCATAATCTATTTCCAATTTGTGCAGTGACCTGGGAAAAATTTTCCATCAATCCACATCCAGGCTATAAAAAAAGCAGCTCAGAGGAGGCAAAGGCAGCTCTAGATCAAGCTATTAAACAGAGAACATGTAGTCAGAGCAAATCCCACTGCTCCCACAGAGATCAAACCACAAGTGAAGTTAGTTATTATAATGTGAAATTTCTGCTTTCTCTCCTCTTCCACCCCAAGGATGGATGAAAAACAATTGCAGAGCTCCAAGCTCTGCCTCTGGAGCTTGGTTCTGTTGCTTCCTTGCCACAACAGAGTTTCTACCTGTGCTCCACGTCCTGCAAATCACAGTGTGGTGTAAAACCAGAGGAGGATTAAAAGAAAATTCTCTTGTTTGTGGGCAAATGTGTGGTGAATCATTCAAGTGCATTTCCAAACAGCATTTAATCAGCAGTTTGAAGGATTCCTCCACGTCTCCAGCAGCACAAATCACACTGGGATGATGCCTTGCAGTTTTGACCTAGACACTACAGACTTTGCAATGAATTGAGAGTTTGATTTACAATGTTCCTGCGCTGAAAGAAAAAAACAAGCAATTAAATATCACACTTCAGCACTGCAAATTATGTATATCCCAGATTCTGTTTCTCAAAATAATTCTCCACCTCCCTAAAGTGTTGAGCTTATTATTTTTCAGGAAACAGTTTGACACCTTTTTTTTCCCCCCAATATATCTGGGCAAATGCACAAAGAGCAGGAATTTTTCTTTTAAATTATTTTGCAATGTAAAGCACACAATGTGGAATGTATTTATACATTGACAGAATATGAAACCATGTATTTTAGTCCTTCTAACAATAACAATTCTGCTCATTCTAGATTGCTCATTTCCCTTTAGAGTACAACAGTAACACACCAGAAAGAAAAAGGGTTTCCACCCTATCTATTTGCAAAGATAATTCATTACAGTCCTACCGAGGGTTCTGGTTTTTTCCTCGCCATTGTGGCATAACTCTGTTTTCCATCAACCCAGTGAGACCATCACCAAGATGTACCTTATTATTAAACATTATTACAGCTGCCAAGTCGAGCATTTAAAAGCCAGGAAATGCAAGAATTCACGTTTGGCTCCCAGCATGTTTACATGCAGTAGGATATTAACTTTATAATAAGATCTGCCCCCTAGTTCTCAATATTTTCTGCTCAGAACTGAGCACATTTAGGCTCCCTGAAGGCACCCCTGGCCATGCCCACAGGTGTGCTCAGGGTGTCACCCAGCTGCTGGGAGTATTTGGGAATGCCCATTCCTGCACTATGGCTGCAGGAACATCAGCTAACAGACACCAGAATATCAAACAGAGAGAGTATTTAAAATAAGGAGCTGAAAACCACTAGAGAAAGCCATCATTTAAGCAACTTTCCCAGCATCAGCTCAGAAGTCAGTGTAATTTGGAGGGGAACTGGGCTGGCAGAGGGGCTCCTGTGATGAAGCACCCTGAGGTCACCAGGCAGGGACAGCCCCTGTGCCACCCCCAGTGCCACCCAGCCCATGCTGAGAGCTCCAGGACACTCAAACACGCTTAAGGACAGAAGTTTTGGAGCATCCAAGGCTGAGGTTGAAGAAGTCTCATGTGGGTTGCACACAGGCAGAATAAACGAGCACATCTCAGCACTGATGAGCAAATTGCACTGGGCCTTCCTAGTGCTAAAAGGCATTTCATAATTAGCTTCATCTCTTTAAGATGAATAGCAGCCTAGAAAATAACATCCTTAAGCCATGCCCTTCCTCCTTGTTTACCATTCCAATGATGGAAGGGTAAATTAAAATGCTCCAGCATAAAGAAGCATGAGAGAAACTGAAGAT
This sequence comes from Pyrgilauda ruficollis, assembly GCF_017590135.1. Lineage (NCBI taxonomy): Eukaryota > Metazoa > Chordata > Aves > Passeriformes > Passeridae > Pyrgilauda > Pyrgilauda ruficollis. Next base: position 147,764 of record NW_024512099.1, read on the forward strand.
TTTATCTCCCATGAAAGTTTAATCAGATTCACTGAGGAAAAAAAAAAAAAAAAAAAAGAAAAAAGAAATTCTGATTATTAAACTGATATTTAAATTATGATTCAGAAGGACTCCAGCTGCCAAAAAAAAAAAAAAAAAAAAAAAAAAAAAAAAAAAAAAAAAAAAAAAAAAAAAGATAACTCAGTCTTGCAAAGCCCTGACACATTAACATAAATCCCTGCCAGATTAATCAGCTCAGGAAGCCAGCAAAGTGACCCAAAATGTGACTTTTGCCCAGAGAGCTCAGCTCCTCTTGTAAGACTCCTGCAGGATTGACACCAGTCAGGAACTCAGCCTGTGACACAGACTCAGGGTTGGAATGCAAAGCACATGAGCCCCTGCCCCAGAGACACAGGACACCCCAGCCAGGAAGGTCACTTTATTTACAGGGCAAGTGTGAGCATTTAATTTCACACCGAGAGCATCCTAAGCAGGTAATTACAGGCCACCTGCCAGCTCATTATTTCTGCCTTTCCCCATCCTCAAGCCTGCAGCTGCTCCATGGCAGTGATCACACTCTGACTTGATTCAAACCTTCAATAAACACCCAGTTAGCCAAGAAGTCTATTTCACAAGTAATAGCTGTTGTTAATATTAATGGCAACTCCATTTGCATGTTGCTGGGGAAATTATTTACTTCCTGAGGCCTGGGGGGGCTGTTGGGAAGCAAATGAAGGTCAGGCAGAGAAAAACTTGCTCCAGGTCTTGCTCAGCTTGGGTAACCCAACAAATGCCTGGCTCTAGTGCAGGTGTTCCACAATGAACCCACAACCCAAAAAGTTTCAGAAAAAGAGAAGCAGGAATTCTCCTAAACGTCCTGATCTCTTCCCCCACCAGCCCTGATGCACAACAGAGCTTTTATCCAAAGGCTGGGCGCTCCATAAACCAGGATACGGGGGGAAATTCGCTCCTTTCCAGCATCTTTCAGAGGTCACGTTCATGCCCTGAAAATGTATCAATTTAATCCTCTCCCTTCTGAAATCTTTTTGAAAACTGGACCAGGGGATTTTGATACCATCGGAATAAAAATGAAGGAGAAATAGAAAATAGAGATCATCAAAACAGGATGTCCACATGTTGCAGAGGTAAGAAAGACAAATTGTGTAGTGGGATAATAAAAAGGATTTATTCCTGGCTTTTTAACTGTAGGAAACACAGCATTTCACAATGGTGAAACATTATAAATAATAAACAATATAAACATTATAATGAAATAGAATGGTTATATTGCTTATTATTTATAATATATATATTATATATATATTATATAATATATATTACATTTTATATATTATATATAAAATTATAATTATTTATATTATTTATAATTATAATTATTTATAAATAATAAACAATATAAACATTATAATGAAATAGAATGGTTATATTGTTTATTATTTATAATAATATTATAATATAATATATGCTATAATAATATAATGAAAATATAATTATTCATATTATTTATAATTATATTTAATTACATATAATAAACAATATAAACATTATAATGAAATAGAATGGTTATATTGTTTATTATTTATAATTATTATATTATATATGTTATATATACTATCTATTATATAATATATCTTACATTTTATATATTATATATTAAAATTGTAATTATTTATATTATGTATATAAACAATATAAACATTATAATGAAATAGAATGGTTATATTGTTTATAATTTATAATAATATTATAATATAATACATGCTATAATAATGTAGTATAATGAAAATATAATTATTCATATTATTTATAATTATATTTAATTATATATAAGAAACAATATAAACATAATGAAATGTAATGTTTATATTGTTGATTATTTATAATATATATTATGTCCTATTATAATATAATAAAAATTATAATTATTTATATTATTTATAATTATGATTATTTGTAAATAAGAAATAATATAAACATTATCATCTGTTTACAGCAGAGACTGAGGCACAGCAAAGAATTCATTCAAAACCCCACAAACAAGTAACAGAATCAAGAGCTGCACCAACCTCCAGCAGCAGCTTCAGTCCCTGCACATCCAAGGACATCCACAGCTGGCAGGTGCCTGGGGAAACTGAAACACACGCAGTGAGGAGGCACAAAAGGGAGATTTCTATTGTTCAGTTACCCTGTATGACTTTCACTTCCACAGGATTTAAACAACTGCAGAACACAGGTCCCATCAGGCTTGTTCCGCAGGGGGTGAATCAAGGCCCAAAAGTGGCTTTTTTCTGCCCTTGTTTTCCGTGCGAGCCGCCTGAGCACTCGCTCTGATGCAGACACTGCCACTGGAACTCCTCTGGCAGAGTTTGGTTTTCTCTCTGCAATGTTCACACCAAGACACTGATTACACCTCTGAAAGTCACTGCTGTTGAGACAGAGAACTGGGCAAGTGTTTGTCCAAAGTTTAACTCTTAGATCCAACAGGTTTCTTTTTCATGTGAGATTTCATCCGTATAGAAGGGAAAAAAAAAAATCTCATTTTTCTGCTTTCTATCAACCAAGATGGAAATAAAGCATTGAAAACAGACACTTTTCAGTGAAACTTTACAAAAATTCATGCTCAGCCAAGAACACCCCGCTCTCAGTTTGCTGAGAAGTCAGAAGGGTTAGAAGTCTTAAAGGTGCAAAACTTATTTCTGCGCTAAACAGATGAATGGGGATACAAGCATTGTAAAATCACCCCAGGACACTGATATAGATTGCTTTTATAAATAAAAGCATCCACAGCCCAAATTCAGGTGAGTCTGTGCCATGTGCAGTGTACTGGAAGGAAAGAGGGACAAAGATGGGCTGGAGGTGCTGCAGGTCAGCACCCGTAGGCAGGAATCAGAAAACATCCTTAGCTGCAAAGAAACCTCACCAACTCCTCCTCCACTGGCAGCAGTCTGCCCTTCAGCCTCTCTTTTCAGGGCAGCAGCAGCAGGGACATTTAAACAAAAAAAAAAACAAAAAAAAAAAAAAACAACAAAAAAAAAAAAACACCACAAAAATATGTCCACAAGGCCCTCTGACAAAGAAAATCTCTTTGTTTGCCATGCAAACACAGAGTTGTGTGGAGCACTGCAGCATTCCAGCTCCCCCTCGTCCCTGGGGCTGTCCTGCAGCCAGTGCCACCAGCAGCCAGGGACAATGCCACCCCCACAAACCCCTGGGCATCACTGAGCTCCAGCTGCTCCAACAGCAGCAGCACAGAGGGTGCCAGGAGGTGTGAGCTCGACCCAAAGATGATTTCAGGACATTTCTGACTTGTCCAAGGCTGCCTTCATGCCTGGAGACATGGAGCAAGCTCCATGGACAGTCACTTTGCTTTTTCCTTGTTGATGGGGCTGTTGGAGCCCACTGCAGGGAAAAGCTGCTCACACACATGGCTGCAGCTGTAGCATCTGCCTGGGTGATTATTTCACTATATCCAGGACATCTGGATGCTGGAGATGTGGTCCAGGCTGACCCAAATTCAGCCAGCTGCCACAAACCTTCCCCAGCTCAGCCTCCCCAAATCACTGGCAGCATCCCCATGAATTAGCCAGGCCAGATATGTGCTGAGCATTCCTGGACACCCTTCCCCTATCACACAAGCTTTATGCCAAATGTTTTTTCTACAAATTTGCAGAAAAATCCTGGGTGGAATTGCAGGAATTCGAGGCTACAAATATAATTTGAGTTAAAGATCAGTGGGAAGCTAACCCTGGATGCAGCTTTATGGCCAAAACAGCAACTTTTGCTGTGGAGCAACCACTGAGCCCAGAAAGACTTAAATGCAGCTAAGCTTCCTCACTCCTCCAAACCTGTAAAATAAATAAGTAACAGATTTTCTAGGCTGAGGCATCTCCTGTTATCAGCCTGGGGGGATTTTATATCCATGAGTTAAGCCATAAGAAGACATGCTTATGTAACAGAACAGTTTACAGGGCACCAAAGAGCTCCAGGAACTGCTTTAATGCCTCATAGACTTCCAGGCTTTGGGGCATCAGTATTTACACTCCCCCCTCCAAGATTTCCTGGGATTTTAGCATAACACCATTGCATTTGATTTTTTAAAAAAAAAATCAAAATCTAATTTCCTGCCGTGCTGGCATGTGACTTCATTGCCCTGTCCAAATTAAAAAGAAATCAAGTGTCATGCTCCTGTTCACTGCCTTTGTCATCTGTATGAAGCTCCTTTTGTTAAATAAAGGCTGAAAACAACAGCAGGAAACAAACCCAGCACCTGCTACAGGGCAAAGCACGGGATGTGCCCTCCCCAGCCTGTGGGCTCTGTCATTGCAGTGATTCAGACAAGCAGAAAGCACAAGGCAGAACCTGCAGCTCCTCCTGGGCAAACTGCTCCTGGCTGCTGGCTCCCAGGGCGTCTCCCAAAAACAGCTCACCGAGTCTTTTTGTTCTTAGGATGGGCTGAATTTGGAAACAATGTGCTTGAAAATGATGTTTTGGTTATGAAATGTACCCTGGTAAAAGTGGATTGTGTAACAAGGGATTCTGTAGCTGCATAACTGGCCAAGAACCACGGTTGGATTGAACACTTTGGATATTTGGTCTCAGTCTTTGACCTCTCTCCAGCCACTTTTCTCTCTACATCCCACAACTCTCGTGTTCTACAGAGATAACACCAAAATAACAGAGATCTGGAGCCTTTCTCCTGAGCATCACCCAGCCAGGGATGAGCAAGGACCAGGCTCAGCAAAGCCCCCGTGGCACCAAGCCCAGCCCAGCTCTCGTGGCAAACCCACATCAATCACTTGGGGAAGGACTAAATGTCACCATGAAAAATCATTTGGTATTCATCCAAAACCAAAAACAAATCGGTCTCGCTCAAGCCAGGACACCTCACCCTTGAATTCCCTCCAGGCAAGATCAGCAGCAGATAAAACAGTGTCAGGGTTTATAAATGTCACAGAAGAGGCCCAAAATTGCCTCTGCCTTCACTGATCAGGAGGGAGGAGAGGCTGCTGTGCTCGTCTGCCTCAGCCTCCCGTGTTACACAAGGATTTACTCACCAGGATTTACTGCAGGTGGAAACTGTCGGGAATCAACCCTTTGTGGCTGCAAAAATCACATTTTTCCAAGCTGCTTTCCTTTGGAAAAGATTGTTTCATTCATACCAGCTCAGAATTCTTTTTGTATCCCCCTGCAGAGTTTCAAAATCCAGCATTTAATGCTGATGGGAGAGAGGAGAAAGAGTCAGGATTTTTAATCATGTCTTGGCTAAAGGGCACAAAAAATGAGCTACTAAAACACCTGTGGCTTTGGGATATTCCCTGCAGCTGGAGGCTAGAAGGTTGTAATTGGGGTGTGCAGCTGATAAGGAAACCTGCAATATGTCTGGGAAAGCAGGAATAGATCAGGAATAAGTCAGGATGGATTTCCATGATGAGATGGGATAATCCACGGGCAGACACTGAAGAAAAACACAGGAAGGAAAAAAAACAAACAAGAAAACAAAACAACAACACACACACAAAAAAAAAAAAAAAAAACACCAACCCCAAACAGGCTCTTAATAAATAAATAATAAATATGATTCTGAATTAGGGAACCAACATTTGGAATAGCAAATAGCAATGTTTCTTACCTAGTTTCCAGGTATGAAAACAGCCTTGTTTGGCAAATTTTGCCCAGTGTATCTAAGGAATTCTAGGTAAGCATATTTTTTGTTTTGTTTTGGTAATTTCTAGGAGCCATGCCTAGATCTGAAGACCAGATTTAAGCTGAGCAAAGAGGAATGGGCAGGAACTGATGGCCAGGAGCTGCACCTGGACACGAGGAAGAACTTCTGCCCTGTGCAGTGACCAAGCCCTGAACAGATTGTCCAGAGAGGCCGTGGGGAGGTGGCACCAGGTGACCCCAGGGGTCCCTCCCAACCTTACCCATCCTGTCAAATCCTTCCTGTGAAATCCCTCCTGCTGCTCTCCAGGTTTCTCTTCCTGGCACTGGCATCAAACTAACAGGAGTGGGATGGATTAACTTTTCCCTTCCCCGAAAACTTTAAATTAAAGCCCTCTCGTTACGTTAAAAATAAAAGTATGTGTGTGTTTTGAAATGAAAACCACAATGAAATTGTGCAGGGTTTTTTTTTTTTTTGAGAGTCAGAAACCAACCAAAATTACCTTTCTAATAAATGGACATGACTCATCCAGGCGTCCTTGCAGAAGTGCTGGATTTCTTTGCAGTAATTTAATAGCTGAAAGAGTTTCTCATGAAAACAACGAGCCACCATCATTAATATTCACACTGAGAGGTTTTACAAAATCTACTTGCATTTGACATTTCTCCCAGCTCCAAACAGCGAGCACACATTCCATGGGACTGTTTGTTCCTGGAAAATGCAGCCCCAGCTCAACTCCATATATCAGTTTGTCTAGAACAAACATTTTGTACTTACAAACAGAGTCTTAATTGACTAAATGAAAAAAGCAGAACATTTGCTCCACATAACAAATGGGGATGTACTTCCTTTGTCTCCTGCCACACTAAGTATATACATTAGGATAAGAAAAAAAAATACTTGAGCATATCAATAAATCCCACGTGCCAGAACTCGTGGTTACAGTTTTCATTAAAATAATATAAAGAAATAACATTTAAATTTTTTATTATTATTTATTATAAAATTTCTGTTAGTCATTATTATAAAATTTGTATGATTATTTATTATAAAATTATTATTCAATTACAGTTTCCATTTAAATAATGTAAAGAAATAAAATTTTAAAATTTTAGTATTATTTATTTATTATAACATTTATATTATTATTTATTATAACATTTATATTATTATTTATTATAAAATTATTCCTATTTAATTATTATAATTTTTTATTATTTTATAAATAGGGTTTTTTGTTTATTTAGTGAGAGGAGGTTTTTTTGTTTATGTTATGGAGATTTTTTAAGAAAAAATAGGGGTTTGTTGTGGTTTTTTATGAATTGTAGTTGTTTGGGGAAGTTTGTAATTGTGAAGTTTTGGTTTTTTTTTATAGTTTTTTTATGGGTTATGTTAATTTATGAGGTATAGTTTTAAAGATGAGTTGTTTAAAGGTAAAGGTTTTTATTATTTATTTTTTAAATTATTTTTATTTTTGGGAATACAGTTTTTTTTGGGGAGGCATAGGGCTTATTTTGTTATTTGTTTCAATTTTTTTAAGATTACAGTTATTTCAATATTTGTTTATTTTAGTAGGGAGGTTTTTTTACAACTACAATTTTCATTTCTTTTCATGCAGATCCCAATGCAAACTGACATTTTTCTGGTGTGAAGAGCAGAATCCATGTCCAGGCAGACACGTGCTGGGAACGAGAGCTCTGTCACCTGGCTCGTGGGACTCTCCAAACTGAGGGATAATTTAATGCAAATTCCTTAACTCCTTTCCATTTTTGTCATGCAAACCACAGCATAAAGCACATTTCTGTATTAATGCTCCAAATCTCTTTAATACCCTAGGCGAGTCTATGAAAATTTTCTTTAATTCAAATTTTTTCAGAGACAGTGAATGAGTTTCCAATGATGAGGGAGAAATTTCTTTTCTCACCATACCAGAATCCATAAGTAGCTCCTATTTACTCACATCTCTCAGCAGAGGTCAAGGATGTTTGAATTAGGTTTTTTGAGGAATTAACAAAAGATACAAAGCACCATTATCGAGCAGCAAAATTTAATTAAAGTTCAACAGCCTGGAAATTAATTTTAGATTTCCCATACAAACACGCTCATTCCCAAAGATGCCATCCTCAGGCCTGACCTGGCTTTACACCAAAATCCTCAAGGGTGGAAGTATTTAGATTGTGCACTTTAAAAGTGAAAATCACAGCAACCTGCTCAAAACAGGGTGTGACAATGGGAGACACCTCATCCTGCACTCATGTGACTGAGGGGTCCCTCAATTTTAGTTTAAAAGTATTCAGTGCAAAAAGAAAGACCTTTTCCACAGTCCAAGTTAAATAATTGGGCTTTTTTCAAACAAAATACTGCATTAAAGTTGGGCTGCCCTGCATGGCCGTGTTTCTGTCCTTTGCCTGGCATTCCCAGCAGGCTGGGACTGCTCCAGAACTGCTCCCCAGCAGAGCCATGCAGGTTTTCTCCATCCCCACCTGCCTTTTTCCTCTCCCCGAGCTCTGCAGGACACCAGGTGAGACAGGAAGAAATTCCCAGAAAATCCAGAGCTCCCAAAGCCCCAGGGCAGCTCCCAGAGGAGCCAAAGCAGCATCCTGAGGGCAGTGGGACAGCTGGAGATGGTTTAACAGAACCTCTCTGGAACCTTTTCTCTTCTCCCTTGCACCTTGTTTCTGTCCCTGCCACAGCCCCAGTTCCCAGTTTAATTATGCCAGGCTGACACAGAACTCTCCTTTCCTCATCTCACTTTTTTATACACACACATGAAGCCCTCTCCAGGCGCTTTCTCCCTCTCTCTGCCACATTGTCAAGCATTCACATCATTTATTAACCCATTCAAAGTTCATCCTCCAAGAGCCCATTCCTGTGTTGGTGTTGAAGCACCAGAACTGCCAAACCCACTGAGGACCAGAGTGTCCAAAATTTAGCAGTTATTTTGGCAGGGTGTAGAGCCCCATGTGATGTAAAGCTCCAGCAGCTTTTTCTGATCTTTCTGGAGTGGAACAGGAGGTGTTTTTCTTAAGTGCAAAGCATTTAATATTGCAGCAGCAGCTAAACTCATTAAGGCAGCCCAGACAATGATCACATCATTACCATAATTCCATTTAAAGCACTTGCCTCTGTTAAGAGGACCCACACAACACAATCATTACAAGGTTTTGCTGGCAATTAGCATCCTTGTTTGTGGAGGGAGAGAGAAGTGGATTGAAACATCCTCATTTCTCTTTCATTAAGAGCTCAATTAGGAAATAAAAGATGTATTGATGTCCCCCACAGTATTCCAATTTCCCAATTTTTCCACTGAAGACCACAGAAATGTCACTGGACTTCTAAAGATGAGGAAATGGAGCTTCATGCTTGTGAGCCAGCAGCAATATAAAATTCACTAATCACTTCTATCCAGTTTAGAATAAAATTCACATTTCTTATGACAAGAGGGTGTTTTGCAAAGGCAATAAGAGAATACTCAAATGGTTTTTATAGAATGCAAAGGCAGCTACTTTTCCTGCCTAGGGCTAGGGTTAGGGCTAGGGTTAGGGTTAGGGTTTTGAAAACCACAAAGCCCAGCGCTCCAGGTGCACTGCAGCTGCAAAGGGCATCCCAGGGGGAACACAAAACTGCCACAACATGCCTTCCTTCACACCTTTTTCCCTGGGACCAGCCCTGAGAATGCCACATCTCACAAGCCTGGAGGAAGGCACACTCTTCCCAAAGGAGCAGCATGGAGAGGCAAAGGGTTGTGAAAATCCCATTACAGAGCCCTGAGCAGAAGGGGCAGGAAGCCACCCCCAGCTTCTGCTGCCCACCTAGCACCTGCAGGGAAGAAATTGCTGTGAAGGTGATGACAGACAGATCTTTTGGGACAGTCTGACAGCAGGGTAAAGCCACCCAGATGTGAAAATGCCTCTCAGAGAGAGAGCAGGCTGCTGCTCAGACATCCAGCATCAGCTGGAATGAACCTCACCTTCATTTCTGAGCTAAAAAGACACAAAGTAGTTCTTTTTCCAGGAAGAACGGTGTGCTCTCGTGATGAAGGATATAGATGATAACTCCATGTCAGTGGGAAAATTGGCTTTCCACAAAACTCTGCCTTGCCCAGCCGTTTGGTCTTTACTGGAATTCATCCAGTGAAATCACAAGGCAGCAGGTTTTAAACAAAAAAGTGGAAATATTTTGTACCCACACCTGTAAAATTAAACTGGGGAAGGGTCTGCCCTGGTGTGAGGCAGCCAGAAGCCAGTGAGGAGCCAACACTGCCCAAAGCCACATCTGCCCTCTCTGGTATTTGAGGTTATTTTTCACTCTTGATGGATACAAGAGCAGTATCAGCTTGCCCTGATTTCCTCAAGATCCTACAGCAGCAAATCCAGAAAAAAACATGAACTTTATGAATAAAAGACCTCTGAATTTTCAATCTTCTTGATTGATTTCACACTAGTGACTTTTTCTTTCCACTCATACAAGAGTCAGAGCAAGAATTGAAGGCTACAGGTAGAGATAACACGGCTCAACTCAGCTCTCATCAGTGACAGGGGAAAAGCTGGCACTGTCCTGTGAACCTCTGTAGTGCAGATCCTCAGAGCTGTAGGAAAACACGTGGGCAAAGGGTTTGGAATGTCACCAGGAGCTGGAGCAAGTCCTCACCACATGTACAAGGTTACATTTCTCTGATTTCAAACTCAGGAGCAGGCTGAGCCAAAAAATGGCACGGGAAGAAATGCAATTATTGTGCCGGGCAGGCACTGGGAGCAGTGTCCTAAAATCAAGGGGAAAAAACCATACAAAAAAACTTAAAACTATCCATACTGTTAGAGGAAACAAGTATTTCAAATGTTGTCAAAAGTTATAAATCACAGAATGGATTGGAGGGGACACTGGACCAGGTTGTTCCAAGCCCCATCCAACCTGAACTTGGGCATTTCCAGGGATGGGGTTTTTCTTTTGCAATGGACTTGCAGCTCCTGGGTCAGGGTTCTCCTTCCTCCACACCAGAGAACCCAAAGGTGAATGAGTCTCTATTTTTGTGTCTTCTGCTGCAGCAAATTCCTCCTGAAGCTCTCCCACAGCTGGAGAAATTTGTAACACCTCAACCTTTACAGATACCTGCAAGAGTACTGAAATCCTGGACTCACACTTTTCCCCCTCCACAGATCCTATAATTGGTCCTATAATGAGATCCTATATCAGATTTTGTAATCCTCAACTGCTGTTTGTATTTACAAACCTTGAATTTCTGAAATCTTTGTTTGCTTTAGCTGAATTTGGCCAAGGCACTCAGAATTAACCAGGGGAACTGTCAGAAAGGCTGATATGTGCAGAGTAAATGAACATAAGGAGTTAATTTTCTTATGAGAAAAGACTAAAATGGACAATTTTTATTCTGGCCATTGTGAGAACGCCTTATTTCAAGGAGGAGATTCACAATTAATGGTCAGAACACTTCGATATTGTACATTCTGGTTCTTTTTCTTCTGGGCTGCAAGCCTGGATAGCTTCAGACAGAGAAAGTGAAAATTGTGGCAACAAGTCATCTGTCCTGGGTGTGCTGCTTCCTGCCCGTGCCAGCAGCTGGGAGCATCTGCTGCCAGAGGAAATTCTTTTATAATTTCTTTATTTATTTTAAATTTTTCTTTTTTTTTTATGAATCAGAATCTCTGAGCTCCTTCCAGAACACACAAATTTCTATTTTGCAACACTTCTCACTGGAAAATCTTTCCCCTCCATCCCTCATCCCTTCATTCCAGCTGTAAATTTAAGTTTGCATTTAGTCATAGTGGAACTGTCAGCAACAATAAAATACAGGCTGTGCTGGATCATCTGCAAACTTAAAAGAACAAAAAAAAAAAAATTGTTGATACCTCTCCATACCCTCTAGTAGATATTTTTATACTAAAAATTACCCTGAAAGCAGCTCAGGCACCAGGGAAACGTGGGAGTTTGCTGCCTCATTATGATTAAATGAACATTTACACAGCAACCATGATATACATCACTGTCAGCAGCAACAGGGGGAGTTAAGGGGAATCACGACTTGCTGCAAAAAAAAAAAAAAATTATGTTATCTGGGATGAGGGATTTGCAAAGTTCAGGGCATTTTACAGGTGCATTCCTCTCAGGTTCCCTGCTTCCAGGATGACCCCAAGAGTCTCTTTTTCTCAGCCCGGTGGTCTAAGAGACTCGGGATTCTTTGGCTCTGGGTCACAAGGTTCTTTATTGTCTCTTATCCAAAATATTCTTTTTCAGACCCACAGAGGTCTGATCTGCAGGTCTGTCAAGGGCACACTGCCTGCCCCTGGGCTGGTGTCTACATTTTATACTATGAACTACGTGTACTTTATTTATCATTATTTTCCAATACCTTTCACCTATGTTAGACTGTCTACTTCTATTCTAAACCAGTCCAAATGTGCCACCATCACCCTGAAGATGGAGGTTAAGAAGGAGAAAGAAGGACAGGGAATGCCCAAATTCCTCCATCTTGGGACTCCAAACCCCCCTTCTAAAAATCTCAAAATTCTACTTTTCACCCTGTGACAACTACTATTATGCTACTTAAACTTTTGTGACTTGTGATTTCTCATAGAAGGTTGGTAATTTGCTCCATGGGTTAGGATTGAAATCCCAAGTGTCTCTGGCTTCCTGCCAGGACTCCCCAGCCCCCTGCCAGGGGCTCGTGTCATCCAGGGCACCCAGAGGGGTGTCCTGGGTTCCGACACATTCCCACATCTCCATGCTCCTGCTTGGCTCTGTCCTACCCCAAACCAGGCTCCTTGCTCTTCACCCAGAGCCTGAAGTGAAGTTTTCCAGGAGAAAAGCACCCAGGGGATCTGGAGTTTCTGCACAACGGGATGGAGCATTTCCCCTCCAGCTCTGGGGTGAATTTCACACAGGAGCCAAGAGCTGAGCCAGGTAACTCCTGCTGGCTTCCTGCAACATCCTGCCAGGGTGGATCCATTTCTAAAACATGTTGTGCTCCCCAAACAGTTGTCCAAAACCAGAGGAGGCAAGGAAAGGAGTTGAATTTAAAGCAAAAGAACCTGCTCTGTGCAGGAACCAAAGCAGGAGGGGACAGAGCTCTGCAGTGGCTGAAGGCCACCACAGTGTCCTCAGGGTGAAAAGCAAAGCTGCCCCCGTGGCAAACTCCATGGGCTCTGTACTCAGTAACCCCAAACCTCTGCACACCCATCCTACACCCCACTCCTGTAATGGGCTGCTGACAGGGACTTTTCCCTCAAAAAACCCCACTTTGATGATCATGTAACATTTCTTGACCCCGATGTCCAGAATCATAACACCAACCAGCAGTTCCAAAATACCTGTTTAAATTCCAAGCACAGCAAACACACAGTTGCACACAGATGGAAAGATCACAGAATTAAAAAAAAAAAAAATTAAACACATTTAAGATCATAACAGTCTCAGCTGCATCAGTGGTGGTGACCAGGTTGGGTACCAGCTCTTCTGTCTGTGTGCAACAATAGTAGAGACTCTCTGCAGACCTCCAGAATAATTAACATGGGCTTCTATCCACAAAAAATGCCACTGTGTCTCTCAAAAAATCCTAAGAACCTATAACCTCCATTAGGATCACATTTCTCAGCAACTGCCACGTTCCCTTGCTGACAGGGAAAATCACAATTAGTGGTAATATTTTGCTTCTGAAACACAGCTTCAATTGTCACCACAGTTTGAGTCACCAGCACAGAGTATCAGCCTGTAGTTGGCAATTTTCGTTTCCTGCTGGTGCAAACACGTGGCCCTGTTCCAAGCCCACAACTTGTCTACCAACAGGTGAAGTGGCGTAAACTTACATTTCAATTAAATAAATTGTTCAGATTCTCTGCTTTCAAGAACAAGGTGATAACCCTGAGTGAAGCTCTTTGTTTTGAAAGGTAAAATCCCAAAGGATGATGTTACAAATTGCATTTTATTGCTCTCTTTTTACAATATATGACAGATAGAACATCTGGCTTGGGATCTACCTTCAGTTTTGGCAGAATCCTCATGGGCTGCAACTACAAATGGGTTTGCATGAAGCTTTTTGTACCACCCAGAAGCTGGAAGTTTGTAGCCAGCCCCCCAGGGAAAGCTTTCTGCTCTGCTAAAGCAGATTTTTTCCCTAGTGGTGCTGCTAGGAGGCTTTCCTTGCTTTTACATTTCAGGATGGAACCAAGATGTGCACAAAAGAGGCTCTTAGGTCCTGGCTCTGTGCATCACACAACACCTGGCAGTCCTTCATTGTGGTGACAGAAATTGCACAGTGAGGTAGGAAGGGCAAGGCAAAGACAGGCTCTAGTCTGGCCTTTCCTGGAGAAAAACCTGTTTTCTCTAAGCCTTGCTTCCTGCAAAATAAAGAATGTCACTGCAGAAGAAGAATGAGAATGCTCGTGCTCAAGTACCACAAGGCAGCATTTCTCACACTGCCACGAACTCCTCTGTGCCTGCAGCTGCTTGCAAACATGACTCCAGCTGCCCACAAAGCATAAAAAAAGCATCAGTTAATATTCTTCCTAATGATCTGTACAAATCTGGAAAGATCTGGGAGGCTGAGCTTTTTAATCAGAATATACTCTGGAGAGCCAGGAGCAAAGGAGGCAGGAGAGGATTACCCCTTTAAACACCAAGAAAATGAAGATGTTCTTCCCCCTCTCCACTGTCCCCTGGAGGTCTCTCCTTAAGAGCTGGAGCAGTTAAAGAGGTAAATATTTTGTCCTCAAAAGAGGCTGAAGTGATATTTAATCAGGAAAAGACTTTACTGTAGTTGATTCTACAGATTGATTTTGAAAAGTTAAAACCCATTTCACTGAAGACCTGTCTGCAGAGCAATTAGAGCCACTTCCCTCCTCAGTTAAGGCTGCCAGAGACCAGCAATGGTGCCTGAGGAGCACCACTTTTTGAGGGCAATGCTTTTCGACCTGTATTGAAGAATTATTCCATAATCAGATGCACTGTGTTGGTTTATTCACCTGTTCTGCTCTTTGAAAATGCAACGGACACAGCATTTGGCAAGCAAGTGGCATTTCATGTGCTGCCACCAAATCAGCTTCAGAACCATTGCCTAACCACAAAATCAGCTTCAGAACCATTTTATAACCACCACATCAGCTTCAGAATAATTGCCTGCCACCAAATCAGCTTCAGAACCATTTTATAACCACCACATCGGCTTCAGAACGATTCCCTGCCACCACATCAGCTTCAGAATCATTGCCTAACGACAAAATCAGCTTCAAAACCATTTCCTAACCACCAAATCAGCTTCAGAACCATTCCCTGCCACCACATCAGCTTCAGAACCATTTCCCATCTTCTGGAAGGCCCCACCAGCTCTGTCACCGTGGTCACACTGGGGTGGGACACAGGTCAGACCTGCCCTGCTGTGGGGAGCTGCTCCCCAAGCCCTGTGCCACATAAATACAAACCCTGGGAAGGATCCCCTCCACTGGCAACAGCAGCCAGGAGGAAACAGGAGAGCAAAGGTGTGAGCCAAAAGGGGTTTGTGTTAGTCCAGGACAGCTCTACATCAAAACTTGTAACCACTGGCTGTCCCAATGGCCTCACACACATCTGTAAACATCTGTAAATATCCCTTCTCCCCAGCTGGCAGTATCATTTCAAGGTGGTTTCAAACCCCAAAATGAAAAGTCAGAGGACTGAGTGCACTGGCACCAGCTGGCTCCACATGGACTCCTCAGTGCAGACACGTTCAGGCCTGGGCTGCAATTCCTCCTTCCCTGCAATTCCTCCTTCCCTGCTCTCTGAGGGCTCATTTTTGCTGGGTATCATCACCACCCTTGGTCAGTGAGGCTGTGGCTCCACTCTGGGCTGCAGTGCTGAGATTGTTGAAGGGAGCAGTCTGCTTCCAGCTATGAGGTACCCAAAAAAGCACCAGGACACAAAACATCTCCAGGATCTGCTGCTGTTCATCACCTCAGCTCCAGAAGGTGCTGGCTCAGCCAGCCAGACAGGGTGGTACAAGCAGCAGCAACATTTCCCTTTCAGCTCTGATGCCTTTGTGGCATCTGCAGCCCAAGCTCAGCCCTCCCTCGTTCCTAGAACGAGACTTTAACAAGGACAGATGTGTTCTTAAATACACCTTAACTAATATTGAAATTCAACCTTGTGAGGCCAAAAGTGAGAGAAAAATCAGCCATATTTCCTTAATTTGCCAGCCAGGCAATCAGGCACAAATTTTGTTGGTACTCAGCAAATCAGTAGATGCAGGTCAGCACAACACTTGAGCTATGGTCACTCTTTCCAAGGCAAAACCACACCAATTTCTACATGATGATGATTCTGCCATTCACTCATCCCACCTGGCAGGGCTGAGAGCAGCTGGAACTCTTGATACCTCTCCCAGAAATGACTGCACTCACAAAAGTGCATGCTGAAGGGAAAGGATATCATATTTTCCCTTTTTTTCTCAGGCCTGCTTTTTGGCTTATCCCTTCCAGGACCAAGTTTCAACAAATCCAAGAATTTCTGACAATGCAAGAGCTCATTTTCTAACCCTGATCTCAGAGTCTTGATGAAGGTTTCATTACAGGCTCTGTCCTCCTGGTCTTCTCAACTTCAAATAATTTGAATGGAGGTGTTTGAATGCACAGCTTTCGGAAGGGAGTGGATGGGAAGAAAAAAAAATTAAATAAAGAGCTATCTGCTCTACCAGTGTATTTCATTCAGAGATTCTTTGCAGCAGATAATGGATTTTGAGTATCAGTGACATTTCACAATCCAGCCACCCACCAGCAGGCTGCTTAGCACAGATTTGGCCATCATTTCATCCCCTTGCCAGAGTGTTCCTGCAGCAGGCCCCTCAGTTGGCAGAAAGGCTGCTGCTGTCCTGGCTGTGGAGCACATTTCTGGGGGAACACTTTGTTCCACTGTGTCGAATTTATTCTGGACAAACTCTTCCTCCCTGCTCCAGCAGGAGCCCCCAGCCCCATCCTCACCCAGCTCCAGCTCCCCTCCTCTTGCTGGGAGCCTTGAAGGAACAGCAGGGTCCTGCTGGTGGAAGCAGCTCTCCTGAAATTCCTCACCCCAAGGCTCCCATGGAGGGACAGAAGCCACGTGTGGAGGCTGATGTCCTGCTCAAAGCTGGGTTTATTTACAGCTGGGACAGCTGAGTCTCTCTTCTTCCCCCCATACAAACTGCACGTGATAAAAATCCCTACAAGTGAGGGTGCTGGACAGAATTAATGCAGTTTTCTTTAATTTTTTTCCTTCCTCTCAGCCCATAAGGCCTGGAGGTTGTAACAACCAACTCTTCTCCTGATCACAGAATGGTTTGGGTTGGAAGGGACCTTAAAGCCCAGCTTGTTCCTCCCCCTGCCATGGCAGGGACACCTTCCACTGTCCCAGGCTGCTCCAAGCCCTTCCCACCTGGCTTTGGACATCCCAGGGATGGAGAAGCTACAGCTGCTCTGAGCACCCTGTGTCAAGGAAGAATTTCTTCCTAATATCTGATATTAGGAGAAGATTTGCTTCCTGTCCAATTTGTCATCACCTTCATTAAGACACAGCAACTTGAAAAGCAGCGGGAGGCGTTTTGAAGCCAGACTTCTGCAAAGGGCAGAATCGGGATTGTTTGGGGGTTTTTAAATGTTTGAGAAGCACCCATTAATTCCACTGATGCTCATTACTCCTTAATGAGGAGGTAAATCTTTAAATGCCTCAATCTTAGTACCAGCCTGCAGGCCTTTGAAATGCCCAGCACAAAAGCCCAGTCAAGTGCCCTGCTCCCAGCCTCAGAGCTCTTCTAGAGACCAAAACCTGCACTGAAATGAAAGAAACAGCTGTGCACTGCCACAGAAAAATGGAATAACACAAGCTGTAACATTACCACTGCTTGTATGTAACTTTGGCTTAAAATCATTAACCTTTTTATAGCTTGCTTTGTGGCTGAGCACTTTCTAGTCCACATAATGTTCTTCTGAATACAAAAGCACTCCTGAGTGAATTTAACCTAATAAGAGAAGCCTGTGATGACACTTAACATCATCCATTTATCTTCTGAAAAGAAACAGCATCATTACATTCCCCAGACTCAGAAATTTGCTCCAGCATTGTTTTCTGTGGTGAGCTCTATCCCAGGCCAGCTCCATTAGCTTTGCCTTTGGCCTTTTAGGCTGGGCTTTGCTGCTCTTTGGGGTCTGGTTGGGTGTTCACTGCACTCCTGGGACAGGATTTAGCTCAGTTCAGCCAGCTGGGCTCACAAACCAGCAAGGGATTCAAAGGGTAAAGGCCCAAAAATCAATTCCCCCAAAAAATCCACACAGAGGCTGCCCTGATTTGTGCCAGGTTTGTCCTTGCCTCACCCACTGCTGCTCTCAGGACACACCTGCCTGCTCCCCACCTGTAAATATCTATTCACAACACCTGTAAATATCCATTTCTGTCATCCTCACCACTCCTTTTCTGAGCCTGGCAGAGTGCAGACAGCCAGATGAAGCTCTTTAAAACAAAAACCTTCTGAGGATGCAGAATTATGTTTGGCACCTACTGCAGCTGGTGATTTTAACACCCCCGTCATTTTTACACGTGTATTACTCAGGTGAAGAGCACACCTGTTTCTGCTCCTGATTCTACCACCCAGACTGGGTTTTGCCCAGAACTATCTAAATTGAGCTTTTAGTAAAATGGCTTTTTTTTCTTGTCAATATACAGGAAAAAATCTTGCTCTTAGGAAGAGCAAATTTGTATTTCTCCATTGAGAAACAACATGATCAAGAGAGCAAATTACATCAAACTGAATATCTACCTTTCCTATACCTAGTTATTAAGGAAAAAAAGAAGGAAAAAAAAAAAAAAAGAAAGAGATGTAGTGACTTTAAAGAAGCACAGAGCCATTGAGGCAAACAAATATCTTGACTTGAAAAATTAGAATAATTACTAATGCTCTCTTACCTTGCTGATGGAGTCTCAAGTAAGCTTCAGACCTAAATTGTCCTGTAAGTGCAGCCCAGCTTGAGCTCACAGAAGTGCCTCAGGAAAACACTTGGAGAAAAGTGCTTGAACTTAGTTTCATTACATGGCACTGAAGATAATTTGGGTTGATTGCTTTCTAAATGAAACCAAATGAGCTGATATAATGTGTTTAAGGTGTCACCAACTCCAGAAGTTAAAGACCCTGAAAATCAGTGAGTCTGATTCCTAAAAGTGAGGAGGAACAAACTAAGAAGAAGAAGGAGGAAAGGCAGGAAGAAAAATTCCAACTATCTTGGGGCTAGAACCCCGAAGTGATGCAATTAGTAACCAAGTTACAGGTGCTTTTAAAAGGCAGCAAATAAAAAACAAAAGTGTGTATTCTTCATAAGTTCTGCTCAGTTCTGGTCTCTGTGGAGTTGGGAGACATTTCTAGTGACAGCAATACATCAGAGCTCAGAAATTACATGAAAGAAGTACTGAAGAAATGTTCATCCACACAACACAGGCTGCAGGCAAAGCCTTAATTCTGCCACTGCCAAACCTTTGACCTGGGAGCCCATGGAATTTGTGTAAAACAGATGAAAATTGCTGAAGGTGAACGTGCCTCGGGAGCCACAGACCTTTTTTTGGGAATTGTTGGGCGAGGCACTAATGCTACCCCAGACTTTGTACCCCACTCCTAATTGCAAAGCACTGCAGTTGTTAATTATCTCCCATTCCTCCTGCCCCTGGGGACGCCAGAGGAGCACCCAGAGCTCTGCAGATGCTCCTGGACGGGGAGGTGGGGTCGTTTGGGGAAATCCCCACCTGGGTGCCCCAGCCCCAGCCCTGGCCTGGCCTCAGGGCAGCAAAAACCTCCTGGAGGGTGTGACAGAGGGGACTGATGTGGCAGAGCCCAGCAGGAGTGGGGAGGTGCAGGAACATCCAGGGATGCACCTCCAGGCATCCTGCCCAAAGCAACTCTTTCATCACCCTGTTTTGATTCTTTTCTCACGAGAGAAATCTCTTCCAAGACAAAACACAATAAAAAAAAAAAAAATCAAAATCAAACTCCCAGCATGGCAAAAGCCTGGAAAACACCCCTGCAAGGCAGAACCCAGGTCCGTGGGAAGGGTTGAGTGTCCCCAGCCCTCAGCAAGCACAGCCACAGCTGTGTCCCAGCCAGGGTGCCCAGGCACTCCCTGGTCTCAGTGCTGCCCCTACCAGCCTTGCCCTTGGCTCATTCCCAGGGTACAGCAGGCAGCAGACATCATGCTCAGCTAATTTAGCTTGAGCTTATCCCCCCCAGGTGTATAGCACAACTCTGAATTTACAGCAGAAACTCATAGCAGAGACTGAGTTCACACAATCCTGTTTCCCTCTGGCAGCAGAAACTCTGGATTTTCTTAAATCAGAGGTATCTCAGCTTGATGGGGACATTGATTCTCTTCCACAGAGTTCCTGAAGCCTGCAGATAAAGAGATGGAAGATATCCTGCCAGAGCCAAACAGCCTCAAACTATACAAAGACAGACAAATTTTTTCATCAGCCTACCTGGATTAAGGATGAGGAAACCCCTCTACCCCACAGGGTAAATCTTATTAAACTTGGGCATTTTGTGATGGTTGGAACACAACTCATCCCAATGTGAATGGCTGGAAGCATTAATGTGGACTAATATAAAAACAGTCAAATACATTACAGTGATTGTCACTCAGTCAGCAGTAGCTGTGCAATATGAATAAAAAGCACATTAAATCTGTTCCAAATAATTGGCACAATGTGTTTATATAGGACTAGGGCTGCATATTAAATCACACCTGATTTGTTCTTCATAAGCAATGAGTGTTTACTACATCTGTGATAGCTGTATAGAGTCAAAACTCAATTTTTAAATTATTAATTGGTATTTTATTAACATATATTATCATACTAGTTATACACAGCCTAGTTGGGAATGCAAATATAATTCTAATAATTACATAACTAGTTATGCTTTCAAGAGCCTACTACATAATGCAGTGTAGACAGCTTCTCTTGGAAGAGAACACAGCACATAACACAGATAGAGTAACATTTTAAAAATGCCTAAATCCTCTTTACAAAGTGGACTTTGATCAAAATCAAGAATTCTGCAGTTTTCTAGTGTTCCAGTGCAGCATATATTTACTGCTGCCATTCTCCAGCCCTGCTGTGAAGCAGCTTGGACAGACCTTTGCACTGGCATCTTTCCAGGAGAGATGGAATTACCTCTCTGAGCACCACCACAGGGATTGAAGAGTTTTTGCCCTTCACCATGAAACGCCTCTGTCACACTACGTGCTTCTTTCACACAGAATTGCTGCGTGAGGTTCTGGAGATGTGTTTGGATCTCAGCTGAGCAGCAAAGCTGTGACACCTTCAACTCAAGTGCCACCACACCTGCCAGACATGAGTAAACATCTCTGGGAGACAAATATTCCTGCAGGCTCTGTAGCATTTACATTTTCTGAAAAAAATTCTTTCGCTCAGGATTTTTCTCCTGAGAAGCTGAAAATCTTCAGACAAAAGAAAAACAATTCTTATCTCATTTGCTTCTCCTGTGTTGTGCTCACATGTGGAATGTGGTTGGAGATTGTTTACCCACAGGTGATTGTTTCTTTGGTTTCATGTGAATTGTTTTGACTCTTTGGCCAATCAGGGCCAAATGATGTCAGACTCTGGAGAGAGTTATGAGTTTTCATTATTATCTTTTTAGCCTTCTGTAAGTATCCTGTCTGTATTCCTTAGTATAGTATAGTATTATTTAATATATTATAGTATTATAAAATAATAAATTAGCCTTCTGAGAACATGGAGTCAGATTCAGCATTCCTGCCTTCCTGGAGGCATTCCCTGCAAATACAGTAAGACTCCTTCCCTGCAGTGGTGAGTTCATTCCAAGTGTCAGTGCAGAGAACAGCCCCAGAGCCACTGGCAACATGAAGATTGGGAGAATCAAGAGGTGACAATCAGTGCCTGCATTCAGTGTTTTACCAACATGTAAGAAAAGTCCTGGAAGCCCACCCTGAATCCCAGCAGGTCTGTCAATTCCTCTCCCACCTTTTTTCAACTCCATGCTCCCAGTGGGGAGATGTTTCTGAGCAGGTTAGGAAGGGGTGAGTGGGACAGAGAAAGGTGAAAAAACAATATACTTTCTGCTATTTCTCCCACTTGGGAAAGATGCTTCAGCCTGAAGAAGAGAAGAGAAGAGAAGAGAAGAGAAGAGAAGAGAAGAGAAGAGAAGAGAGAAGAGCCTGGTTATAGCCCTAGCAGAGAACCTCTCTTTCACGTGTCTCCCATCCACATCCTTGGGGTACAATGTGGGCCCTTTCTCAGCAGTCAGATCCCCCCTGAGGCTGACAGTACAACTGCTGGCTGGCAGCTGTGTCCCCACACATCCACCCTCTCTGCTCTGAGGAAGGCACAGGAATCCCAGCCCCTTTTCTGCACTCCAGCAGAAGAATCCACCCCCTGATTGGTGGCTGTGATGAAAACCTGTCAGGTCCAATTCCTTACTCCAACACCACCTCTCATCTTTTCTTTCTGAGGTCCCACACCTCACAAACACCCACTCCTGGCCCTGTTTTCACAAACTTAGAGATATTTCTATTTCTAACTGTAGCTCTGAGTACAGGAACTCTCCTGCAACACTTGACAGGGCTGAGCAACAGTCCTGCTTCCAAGCCCAGGTGTATCTCTTGAAAAGATGAATGCACTCGCTGTGTCACTGCCCAGAAGCTGCAAACACAGGTTTCTGTACCTCAGGCCAAGGATGCACAACCTGCTCTCAGCTCCCCACTGTGGGGTGCCACCCTGCAGCTCGCTGACAGGAGGAGGGTACAGGAGCCACAGAGCATCCTGCAGCTGCAGCTGGTGGGGGCAAAAATGCTGCATTTGCCAGCCTGACAAAAACACCCCTGAGAAGTGGCATTTTCTTGTGTTTTCTTGTTTCTTGTGTTAGTTTCCTCTCTGCTGCCTCCAGATCCCTCTGCTCCCGACCAACAGGCACAAAAAGCCTGCAGCTATTCAGCTGCACTGACCAGACTCCCCTCCTGGACTCTGCCTGCCACAGTGATGTTTATCTTTCATTTCTCCCCTTGAGTCCAGCGCAGGAAAATCCTGCTGAAGATAAATCCCCTGTTTTAATAACGCTGAGCTTCGACGGAAGCAGTTTGTAGTCGAAGATTTGCTGATGGCTCACAGTGAAAAATAAAGGTTTATAAACAACTGTGCTTGTATCATCTGGCCTCTCTTTTTGTCACGCCTTGCTCTTGATCTTGCAGAGCTGACTGAAGTGGCTGGGGTCAGTTATTGCTCCAAAGAACCATTTGATTGTGTCTGTCCAGAGCAGCTGCACATCCCCGTGCCACCGCGGCCAGGGTGGCACTGACAGGCATCAGTGACCCTGGGCTGACCAACAGCAAATTTGCTGATGGGAGGATGACAGGAGCTTGCACAGCTTTTTATAGAACCCACGCTGGCACTGTAGTCCTCACCAAAATGGGAAAAAGGGGGATTCACATCTTTTGGCACAGCTGTGTTCAGTGTTCACTGGGCTCTGCAAATCCCAACTCAGCCTCAGATGTGTTCCTTACACCAAAGCCACCTCCTGGGGAAGGGTGCATCAACCAAGCATCCCTCCTGGACCTGTCTCAACCACAGCAGTGCCCAGGACCACCAACCTCCTCTCCCCAGTCCCAGCTGCATTTTAGATTTAAATGAAGCGTGAACATTGCATGCTTTGGGAGGAAATACTTGTGACTTACTGCAGACAGTTAAATCAAAGGCACAAATTCCCAGCAGGAAGCAGGGAGGAGTGTGATGGCCGAGAAGCTTTGTGGAGCCAGGAACATGCCCACTGCAATGTGAGCTGATCATATGGCACAGCAGATTCTGGTGCTCTCTTTGTCGTATGTCACACACTTCAGAGCTTTTGTGCCGACTGCCAGGGGACAAGAAAAACATACAATTTGTGGGGGAGGATCAAATATTCCATTTTCTAGGCAAACTGAAGGGGCCTAAGCTCTGTGCTGTCTTTGGTAATAAAAGTATTTGTAGTTTTACATATATATGCTGATCTAGTCCCAAGCTTATAAGCAGAGAATTGCAAATGTACCTGGCTCTCTGCAGCCTGCAGGGAAAAAGCTGTGCTCCTAATGCTTAGTTCTTAAGGCTTTGAGTTTATGAACATTGATTTTCTGATTGTCCACAAGTAGCCACAAACTAAAAAAATTAGCCCAAAACCCCTCCAACAAACAAACAAACAAATCCCTGTGTTTCCTTTATCACTGTTCCTCTCCAGTGCTTCTGTTTGTCATTCGTGGTGAGGATATGGCACAGTGCAGGAGGGAGTCCTTGGGGACAGCTGGTGACACAGAGCCAGGGCACCCTGTGGCTCCTCCAGACAAAGAAAACCCAGCAAAGCCCAGAGAGCCCAGCCAGCAGCTCGTGGGGCTCCAGCAGTGTGGCATTCACAGCTTCTGAAAAATCCCTTCACCCAGGATTCTTCTCCTGGGAAGCTGAGAAGCCTCAGAGAAAAAGGAAAACAATAATTATCTCATTTGCTTCTCCTGTGTTTTGCTGCTTTGCAATGTGTTTGGAGGTTGTTTACCCACATGTGATTGTTTCATTGGTTTCATGTGAATTGTTCTGACTCAATGGCCAATCAGTGCCAAGCTGTGTCAAGGCTCTGCAGAGAGTCACGAGTTTTCATTATTATCTTTTTAACCTTCTGTCTGTATCCTTTCTGTATTGTTTAGTATAGTTTAATTTAGTATTATTTAATATATCTATTTATATTTATAATATATGTAATATATCTAATAGTATCATAAAATAATAAATTAGCCTTCTGAGAACATGGAGTCAAATTCATCATTCCTTCCTGCCATGAGGACGTGCCTCAAATACAATACAGCAGCACAGCCCTGCAGAAAACCCTGGGTGACAGGACTGGGACAGAGCTCTTCTGAAGGTAATTTTGGGGCTGGAAGTAGAGTACGTGGAGCAAACCCTCTGCTCCATTTCAAAGCTTTCATAACCAAGTTTAATACAGATCTGGAGAGGCAAAGTCTGATCCAAAGGCAATGGAAAAACATCAGGAGGACTTCACTGCTCTCACTAAAGCTGACAGAGGTACCCGCACAGCTGGAGATTCACTGCCTGAAATCCCCTTCAGCAGCAACATCTGACACTGAGTGACTCTGACACACATCCTCACGTAATGAAGTCAGAGAAACATCAGAATGGAAATGTAACAAATGGTTCCCAGCTTCCCCAGAGGCACTGGAATGTGGAGACAAGAGTCAGCTTACAGGTAAAATTGGTGGCAGTGAGATCCCCTGCCCTGTGCTGCTGGCTTGCAGCAGAGTTTCCTTTTCTGCAAAGCACACTCCTGCACTGAGAGCCTCTCTGGGGCATTCAGGAGGAAGAAACCTGTAAGGGAAGGTAAATATGAGGAGAGAAGTGACTAAGCAGAGGCTCTGAGGCGCACACAGAGCTGTCACACAGCCCAGGAGCCGTGCCAGGAGTCACAGCACTCCTGGAGAGCTCTCAGCCCTGCTTTGCCATGCTCTGAGCATAAAATAATTCACCTTTAAAAGGATGTGGTGTTGCCAGCCTCCAAGCCAGAGCCACCACTCAGGTCAAACATCCCCAAAGTTAGACCCAGCTCTGTCCTTGTTTGGTTTTTAATCAATGGCTTTCTCCAAAGCCCACTGAAATCCAGGAAAAAGCTCACACTGACTCAAGTGAGTCTGACCCAGACACCAAGCATGAGGCTTGACCAGGAATTGTTTCTTTGGCAAAAGGAGATTCCTTGGGCTTCCATCCTTTTCTCACATCTGTCAAGAGTTTTTATCTAATTCCTATAAACCAATATGAAACAACATCAATTCTATTTACTGTTTCTCCAAAGCAGTGCAGGAGTTTCCACCAGGCTGGATCATCCTTGCAGATCCCCTGCAGTGCCTCTCCCAGAAAAGAATACAGTTCACCTGAAGGCAATATTTCAGTGTGGACCAAGAAATATCACAGAAATCAGGGGAAAAGAGACATTTTCCAGCATCTGAAGCTCTTTATTAACAACAGGCTGAGTTCTGGAGATGAGAGCGTGCTGTAGGATTTGCACACTCCAAGTGGAGTTTAGCCTGTGGGAAGAGCCAAGCCCTCTCTGAGGGAGAAATCTGCAGATATAAAGTCTCTAATTTCTCCATAAGTAGAAAAGGCCATTTAATAGGAATGAAAACCTTCCCACCTTGAGTAAAAACAAATCAAGTACCAAGAGCAACACTGCCCTGAGCTCCCAGAGCTCCTTCAGCAAGACAAAAGGTAACTCAGGATGCCAAACCAAACCTGCTGCCCCCCAGCCCTGATCTCTGCCAGCTCTTTGGCACCATCCTTGCAGTGCCCGCTCTGTGCAGGGGCTGTGGAGCAATAAAAACCTCCCTGGAGCCAAGACAGTCTCCTTTGCACTCACATGGTAAAGGAAGAGGATTTTTTTTTTCTTTTTTTCAGTGTACAGTTCTGTCTTTCAGGGGAGGAGAAAGAATTCAGATCTAAGTGTAATGGTAGTGGTTTGAGTTTCTGCAGGAAATGACTTGGGGTTATTAATATGTATTTTTTTTTCCATTGTAAAATGATCTCAAATGCTTTAACACAAGGAGAAGATCCTAAAAATCCAGAACAGCTGAAAGTCACTGTAACAGCACACAATTTACACTCCTTATCTTCTGCAAAAAGCAAGGGCAAAACCTTTGCTCTCCTCACCTTTTCCTGTGGCCACTGTGTTCAGTACTGAAGGTCTCAGGCTTTTTGCAGCACCCCAAAGGTGTTTGATGGCTTTGGATGCACAAGAGGTGAGGAGCAGATTTTCATATCTGTCACACAGGTGCTTGAAATGACATAAAATTGGACTCAGTGACCCTGGGAGTGCCACCCCCAGGCAGACCCCCTGAGGGCACAGATCCACGGGGCACCTCCGACCTTTCCCTGCCGGGGCTCTGCTGTCCTCACTGGGCATCAGGAGCCACAGGGCACTTGCTCAGGAGTGCTGTGACTCAAAGTACAAGTCCCTCCGATGTTCTTTTTATCTGGGAGGGTTTTTAAAACCCATTCAACTACATTCTTGAAATAGTGCTGGCTGAAACCTGTTGCACAGCCCTCTTTAGGGGTCTTGCAGAGGGTTCTCTCCAGTGGCTCCTCCAGAGCTAGGACAGTTTGCATCTCAAACCTCTGAGTGAGGGGAGAAAGCTCTAACTTTGAAATAAGGTATACTTGTAAATTTAAATTTAAATTTAAAGGCATATTCAACTCTACAGGACTGATGTAAACATAGATGTTAATACATTCAGAAGCTGGGGATCAAATTTGCTTTTCCTTATATCTGTGCAGCTCAGGAGTGACTGTGCTGCAATCAGTGTGCACATTCCGTGCTCTCAGATAATCCCTTGCACCTGAGTGATGAGTGGCTCAGAAACAATTTCAGAGAGCAACAAGGCCCTGTGCATATTGCAGAGCATAAACATTGCTCCAGTGAGGCTCCATGGCCAAGCTGCAGGGATTTTACACCAGTGGGTGGTAACCTGAGAAAAGGTTATTGAGTCAGCAGCACAGCCAAATCAGGCTCTGGCTGTCCCGTGGGACACTGAGCTGCAGTTGCTTTCAATTCCTCTTTGTCATCCCTTCCCCTGCAATGTCACATTCCACTGACAGGCTCTGCACTACCAGATGATAACTGAGCCCCTAAGTTTGGGATTAAGAAATGAATGTACAGATCTCATCTGGCAGCACATGGATCAAACAACCCTCAGCCCTGGGTTTCTCCAGAGACATCCCTCCCTCTGCCCTTCTCACTCGGATGCTCTGACAGGGCCCCTCTGAACTTGGCCAAAGCAAAATACTTTCCTGATACTTTGGCAAGTGATCAGTTAAATCTTTTCACTTCCTGCACTTCTGATGGGAAGAGGATCATCCATGTGGTGACTGGGCACAAGAGTACCACGAGAAACATCAGCGCCCACCTGGCCAGGCAGAACTTGCACAACTAAAATCAAACTCAGCCAAAGCTGGACCTGTCATCCACAGCACCTCTGGCCAAAGCTCACATCGAGGACACAGATGCAGCATTTCACATGCTCCCTATCCTGAACTCAAAATTCACTCTCAACAATAAAATTCCACCCAGAGGGCATTTTAGGAGGACAAAGTGTACAAAGATGGTGCCTAAGAGGGAACCTCTGCTTCCAAACACTCATTTGGCCAGACAACATTTAGTTTTGGATCCTGTCACAGCTGAATGGAGCAAGCTGAATGGAACTGCCTTTCAATTTGCCAAGGCAACAGCCTTCACTGCCCACCATACATACCATGGCCTTCACAGCCAAACAACGGAGTGCCAGTTATTCACAGAGAATATCAAGGACTTTACAAGAAAAAAACTGGACATGGCTGCTCAAACAGCCCTCACCACATAGGCTGCTACTGTCTGCTTCCTAGCAAGAAGAAAAATGTGCTAAGTTCTAAAATTAGGTGCTGAACACCTGAAAAAAGTTCTGTTGAAAGCAGAGAATAAAATGCCACATGGAGCTATATTTTAAGATGGCTGGGTATGCTCAGCCTGAGCCACACGTGGCTCCAGAGGGGAAATTTTGTACCTGAAGTACATGTGCAAGGTAGTGCAAGGTATTGCCCACAGCAGCTGGGGCTGCCCCATCCCTGGAAGTGCCCAAGGCCAGGCTGAATGGGACTTGGAGCAATCTGGGATAGTGGAAGGTGCCCCTGCCCTTGGCAGGGGGTGGAATGAAATTAAGTTCCCTTCCAACCTAAACCATTCTGTGAGTCTATGCTTCTGTGTTATCATTTTCATACCAATACTTTTTAGAATATTACAAGAAAACCACATAGGGAATAACAGATCTTGAGGTTCATAAGACAATTTGATCCTTGATGACTTTGTGTGCAAGTCCCTGAGGAATTTACTCTGACAGTAATTATACACTGAGCTCCCTATTCCTGTTTGATTAAAATTCATCTTCCAAAAAAGCACTTGCAGCCCTTACTTAGACAGCTGGAGAAATGGAAAATTCACCACTTCTTGTGGTAACTTGTCACCCACACTGCTGAAAGATGTGTTCCTTGTGTACACAGACAAATGGGAAACATCAATATTCCAGACTCCTGCATTGTCCCCCTTTTAATTCTGATTGATCACGCTTCTCACACGCTCCAGGCCCAGTTCCACCCAGTAGGAAATGCTCTGTTAATGCCTGTGGGTGTGCAGAAGAGGCTCAGTGCATGCTGAGAGCAGAAGTGCCTTTTGTTCAGAGAACAGCTTTTGCTCTGCTGCAGAACAACTTCAGGCAGCAAACTCTGAAGAGTTTAACAGGACTGAGTTCCCATGGATATACATGTGTATCCTACGTGTTCAAGAAAACAAGTGTCTCTCAGGCTCAATGATGCCTGGTGTTGCTTAATTAAACATTCTTGTGCTGGAAGGAAAACCAGAAAGTTGAAATTAGGTATTTACTTTAGGTATTTACTAAACAGATGAAGTAATTCTCTGTCTAGAAGAACACACTACTCTGCTTACCTTGTGTGATCACCCAAAACAAATCAGGTAACAGAACAGAAAACAATATATCTGTCCTGTTCTCTCTTTTCCCTCTGTCCTGGCCACTAGATAAAGACAGATAAAAAAACAGAGAGAGAACAACTTCAAAACGAAAGGCGACAGGAAAGTTGCACGCAACCTAATTCTCAGAGATCACCTATTTATGCCAAAAATGGATCTCACTTGAAGCCTGTGGCAGCCAATCCCCTGGACTGCCATGCAGGCAGGATTTGGCCCTGCTGAAGCATCCGCTGCATTCCCAGCTGCTGTGTCCAGCTGCCGCAGAGGAATGCGCGGCTGCTGAGGGCGCTGGCACCGGGTGAGTCCCATCTTCCAGAGAAAAGCAAATTCCACCGCAGTGCTTGGAGCTGAGATTTGTCAGTGCCATGGCTGAAGCTGATGAAGTAACCCCCTGCCTGAAAATAATTCAATTTAGTTTCTTCTCCCTCACCAGCATGTTTGAGCCAGCCCTTTATTGAATATGGCTTTGAGCGTTTGGGGCGCATTGGAGAGAGACACGAACGCTGATGAGCAGCACCAGGAAGGAGAGCAGGGTTGGATTTGTGTATTTGTGTGTTCACCCCACAGCAGATTACAATCAAGTACTCGAGACAATATTTTTATAGGGCTGAATCCTGCTTCTACGAGTAAACGAGATTTTCACCGCTTCGTAGCATGGCACGGAGAATTGGACAACAGTTTGCACAAAAAGTACTTTCAGGAGGGATTAAAACAAGCAAATAAATATATATCGGTCATTTTAGCACTCTGGTTTAAACAGAAATGTCTGAAGGCATAAAAGCCAGTTAATTCCTATTGGAAATCAATGGTAGCTGAGGGAATAGAGCATTCTGGTACCCTTGGAAATTTGTCCTTTGACTACGGACTGCCCTATCTCTGCTTTCTCTAAAATAAGACGGAAATGCAAGGTGCTTACTGATTTTATAGCTGTCCCCAGACTTCTTGCCTAAGGGGAAAAGTTGTCTCTGTGAACCTTACATTCATCCCACTCTGTGCCTCCCCCTCTTCACAAGAACCAGCCACCACTAAAGCTTGAATTTTAAATCTTACGACAGCACTGCCGTGCTTTTCAGGGTAAAATCCAAAATACGAGCTATTTTCGGGGAGAAAGGAGGCTCTTTCAGCGCGGGTTCGCTGTCCACCTCCACCTCAGCCCCTGTCCGAGCGCATCCGCAGCGCTTTGCCCGGGGCATCTGCGGAGCGCGGCTGCCTCTGGCTCTCCCTGCCGGCCGCTGACGCCTCTTTGCCGGGGGAGCTGAAGCGCAGAGCGGAGCCGCACCGCCGGCGATGCCACCGCGGCAGGGCAGCGCCACATTCCAGCGGAATGACCGGGAAAACTTCAGAGGCTGACGCTGCCCGGCGGGGCTCGTTCCGCGGGGGGCGCGGGGCGCTCCGGACACGCTGCGGGAGCCCCGATCCCGGCGGGAAGAGCCCCATTCCCATCTCGGGGAGCCCCGTTCGCGGCTCGGAGAGCTTCATTCCCAGATCGAAGGGCCCCATTCCCGGCTCCAGGAGCCCCGTTCCCGGCGGGAAGAGCCCCGTTCCCATCTCAGAGAGCCCCGCTCCCGGCTGGGGGAGCCCCGTTCCCGGCGAGAAGAGTCCTATTCCCGGCTCGGGGAGCCCCGTTCCCAGCTCGGAGAGCTTCATTCCCATCTCGGGGGGCCCCATTCCCGGCTCGGGGAGCCCCGTTCCCGGCGGGAAGAGCCCCGTTCCCGTCTCAGAGAGCCCCGTTCCCAGCTCGGAGAGCCCCGTTCCCGTCTCAGAGAGCCCCGCTGCCGGCTCGGGGAGCCCCGTTCCCGGTTGGGACAGCCCCGTTCTCGTCTCGGGGAGCCCCGTTCCTGGCTCCGAGAGCCGCACTCCTAGCTCGGGGAGCCCCGTTCCCGGACGACAGAGCCCCATTCCCGGCTCGGCGAGCCGCTCCCCGCAGGGTCCCCGCCCGGGCTGAGCGCAGCCGGCGCTCCCGGTCCCGGGCGGCACCTGCGGGGCGGGCTCGGGGGGTGCCCGCGGTGGCGGAGCGGGGCAGCCCCGGCGGGGCGGGGGCGGCCCTTCCCCCGAGGGCAGCCCGGTACCGCCCTGCCTCCCGCGGGGGGCGGAGCGGCCGCCGCCGGGGCCGGGGGCTCGGGG